>NC_079172.1:36654999-36909999 GCF_947568905.1 Ostrea edulis | reverse complement strand
CGTAAGTCTTTAAGGTTTTCGATGACATGTTCTTGTTTTTCAAATGCCCCGGATGCAGCGGCACTATCCCCATCACTGGTATAATGGGAAATGTCTAGTGGACGGTCATCACCCTGCCTGCCTTATTTTCTTCATGCTGGTTTTATTCACGTCTGTGATAATTTTTCCCACTTTGTTGCAGGTCTGCTGCATGTTGGTAGCTGATGCTGGTTCAATATTTGCGCCAAGAAGCATACCACGCATACCCTCTGTAGTAAGGCTGGTACCCATGTGACCGACAGCCATAGCCACATTTAGCTGTGCAGCTCTGCATCCCCTTCTGGATCTCCCCACCTCTTCATACAGTTTTTCACGGCGACTTGTATAGTGGCACTTCTTACATCGGATGGAAAGGATCCATGCCAGGACTCGTTTTTCCTCCCCATGCTGGTTCCAGTCCAGTGAACCATTACAGTCTGGAAACTTTTGTGAGTGTTCTTTAAATGCATTATTCCACAATTTAGCAGTCTTCTCTTGGTGAAGTACTTTGTATGGTTTTGAGTTTGGGTCATCTGACACAGCGTCCATGTTGGAGTCTACAGGCTGGACTTCACTTGGTCCGGGTCGCAAAATCTTCATTTCACTGCTTCGGCTCTCAGCATCGGTAACTGCAAACATTCCATTCTTCTGTGGCCATACAACATCCTGAAACTCTTCTTTACTTAGCCTTCTTATGGGTACTAGAGATTGGACTGGGCTGGTGGTCCCTGTACTATGCTGGCCCTTGTTGTGAGGAATACTTCCTTTTTTGAATTGATGTTGATGCAACCACTTTGGTCCCTTCTTTGGCATGATTATTATTTAACTGTACACTTGCAGACCTTTTCTAAGAATATGCTATTGTGTTGTGGTGTGCATGTTTATGTATTGTAAATTTTTATCTTGTTTATTTATTTTAGAGCTGCCTGGTCTTCTAAGAGAAACTCCATTCTTTGATGACTGATGGAAAAGCCTCATCACTCCCTACTGCTAAAGAACCACTTATCTTAATCACCAGCCATTTATCAGTGATCACTGTTATCAAAGCTCCATGGTACGTCATTGAAGTCTTTCTTGGCACCATTTTTTCCAGTCCCTGACTTTGTTTAGAATTAAGATTGACAATTTTTTGCTAATTACTTCCTTATAAATCAGTAAACTTCCTGTTTCTTAGTTAATTAGGGCTTGTTAATTAGAGTTGAAAAAACTTTTATGCAGATGGACACAAACTCCAATTGCATATCATTCCAAATTTTTTCCTAAATAATTCACTCATTAGATTTTTTTGTGTTTTGAAAATGATATACTGGAGATCAATTTGACCAGAAATTTAGCCTAAAATTCTGCAATCTGTTTGGAAGAGTTATCTCCTATTTTTCATCCCTTAGGGTCAAAAATAGATTTTGATGCACTAGTATATGAGAGATAAATAACTAATAGACATTTTTCTGCAAACTTCATTTAATTTCATTAACTTTTAGTCATCTTAAAGGTCTTGCGCAAGGAAATAGCCAATCAAAATGAACTTAGTCAATTGTAGTTCTATATATAGAGAGAATTTCTGTTCTTTTTTTCTTTTTTCGGCATCCTATTTTAGGCCTACAGTATTAATTTTGGGCTCATTTACTAGGAATATTATAACTTTATTGGAATTGTCCCACTGAATTAAAGGGAATTCTTTTTTCAGGTGCGCATGATGCAACTTCCTGGATGTTTGTCAACATGTGAAACCCACGTGTATTTTGAGGTAGGTGTGTTTAGTGTCAATTTTCTCTCTTAAATGCCGCATAAGGCGTCTTTTTTCTGATCTCAAATATTTGCCCAAGAATTAATTTTTATTTTCTCTTTCATTAATTATCTACTGAGAGTCTAGTTACTTAATTAATTTAATTAAAGCTATATAGTAACATATAGTGAAATTATTTCCTTAAACATGTTAAACAAACTTTCCCTTGACAGTCGTGTCGGAAAGCAAAATCCATTTTGATTAGTTTAACAAAATTGTTCTCAGGATTCATAATTAGTTAGTTCTTTAAACATGTTAAAAGTAAATATTATACTGTGCTAGTTATGTGCATTCATTTTTTGAAATGATGAAAAAATTCTACGTATACCCCAAAGCATTACTTGAATTTCATTACTGTTTTTAACAGCTTGTACTAAATATCTAAGTGAAATACATGTACTTTTACATAAAAAAAAATAGTGAATGGCTCTGAACACATGGTTTATAATTTATTTATTTATTAAAATCAAGAATTTTCATATTTGTTTTAGGTACGACAGTATGTCTCCAGGTTAAGTGATTGTGTAGATTGATTCCCAGCATAACGATGATTTGCCAAAAGAGCATATGAATAGAAAATTGGTGATGCTTAAAAATATCAGCAGAATGCAGAAATTAAGAGACACAGATGGACAAAAACCCTCTATCTAATATAATTTACATATTAGGCCTATACAACTAGAACATGTAACAAGTGAAATTTAAATGTATGCATATATTTACTGTAAATGTATTATATTCAGCGTGTACGATATTTGGCGGAAATTGATTTTTGAACAAGTTAGCGTGAATTTGATTTAGCGAATTCCTTTTTGTTTTTTTATTTATGTGTAGAGTGTAAGACATTTAGCGTTGTATTTGAATGAGCGGAAGTTGCTTTCTGCCAAAGGCGCTAAAAAGAATACACAACCAAATGTAATACGTTTACAGTATTAGAGCTGTTTTAATGTATACAATTGTGTATACATGGTTGCTTGTTTGTTGACTCAGTGTATAGAACATGTACTACTATAATGTACATCTTTCATGTGTTATTTCAATGTGATGTTGAATCACATTTAAAATACAGCAAAGTTTTTACAGCTGAATCCTGTTGTTTTTTTTTATAATTATGTACAGTTTTGATTCCCAACAGATCAAAAAATAAACATAGAGAATTCTTCATTTCCTGTTATATTTATCTGAAATTTTTAAAGCTCACAGAAAGATTATTACATTGTGATTTTTTTGTATTGAAGCAAATTATTTTAATTTGTGACTTTAATAAGAAAAACCAAGTGATGTTTAGCTCATCTGAGCCAGAAGCTCAAATGGGTTTGTGATCAAAGTCTGTTCAGTTAATGTATATCACGTTTTACAGACGTTGTTATTTTCAACTTTCTCTGCAGGATCACATGGACAAGTTTTATTACACTTTTCTTAAAACATCCTTAATAGAAGGACATTCTTATTTTTCATTTCATCTGCAGGGATATGCTCTTTTTCAAGAGGAGAACTTGTGAATCTATATATATTTGAAAATTGATTAGGTCAATAGCTCTCACTGAAAGCTTATTACATTGTGATTATTTTGTATTGAAGCAAAGTATTTTAATTTGTGACTTTAATAAGAAAAATCAAGTGATTTTTAGCTCATCTGAGCCTGAAGCTCAAATGAGTTTGTGATCAAAGTTTATATAATACGTTTAACAGACAAGTTGTTATTTTCAACTTTATCTCCAGGAGCACATGGACAAGTTTTTTAATAGGAGGGCATTCTTATTTTTCATTTCATCTGCAGGGATATGCTCTTTTTCAAGGGGAGAAATTGTGAATCTATATATCTATATATTTAAAAATTGATTAGATCAATTAGCTAATGAACTTGCTTCTAGAAAAGGCAAAACAACTGGCAACAGCAAAGGAGACAAAAACAACATAAAAATCAATCACACAGCTATGAAGGAAGACCCACTCGTTGCTTTGCAACGAGCTTTGCTCTAGTTATTATTATTATTATGTCTCCGAACACAAAGTGTCGGAGACATATTGTTTTTGCTCCGTTTCTTATTAGGGTCTTCCGTCTTCAGCGGAAGACCTTTCTATTATTCTATTGTTGATTTTTCACTTTTCTTATTAAGGTCTTCCGTCTCCTGCGGAAGACCTTACTATTATTGTTCGCGTTCTTCTTCTTCATTATTATTATTATTATTATTATTTTCCTTAGTAGTACACGCGTTTTTCTCAGCCATTTCTCGATCGATTTACACGAAATTTTCAGGAAAGATGTCTTGTGATGAAGAGACTTTGCTTGCAAAATTTCGTGCTTGACGTCACTTCCGGTCAGGAGTTATCTCTCTTTTAGTGACTTTTTGAAGGGCCTTGTTGTCCACGCATCTCCTCCGTTAGTTTTGAAGCTAGAGTCTTGAAATTTCTACACAAGATAGAGTAAACATTTTAGAAGATTTGTGGGGAATTCGATTTTACCGGAGGCGATTTGCCTGAACGCTCGCCTGGACCTGAAAAACTGGATGCCAAAATTTTTCGGCGATTTCGGCGATTTTTGACCTTTGATCTCCAATATCTTTTTTCTTGCAAATATTTTGTTAAGACATGTAGAACAAAAGTTGTGCACATTTACGAGATCTTTTCGAAAATATCAACATTTAGGGGCTAGCCCCTTAAATTAGGGATCTAGAAGGGCTCAAAGTCTACATCAAATATCTCAAAAATCGTTAATATTTTGGTATAAGTCAAAGAACAAAAAATGTTCATCTCAACAATCCAAATCTATTCATATAAAAATTTAGGTCATATGTTACGTAATAAGGAATTTTAAGGGCCAAAACCATAAATTTTTTATCCCTTGTATCTCGAAAACGACAAATATTTTGAAAAGCAATAAAGAACAAAAGTTGTTCAGAATGATGATCTGAACAATATGCATATTTCGTTTTTACCCTATGTGGCCCCGTTAGGGAGCTACAGTTTGGCCCCTAAAAATTACTTCTAGAAATAACTCGAGAACGGTAAAGAATTTCTAAATACTTGTTGAACAAAAAATGTTTGAAATGTCATGACCTTTCTTACGATATCAAGCAAAAGGGGCTGACACTTTAAATTAGGGGCCCAGAAGGGTCCAAAGGTTTATGAGAATATCTCAGAAACTATTAATATTTTGTAATAAGTCATTGAAGCGGAAATGTTCATCTAAACAAGCTTGTTCTTATCAAATCAAAAAGTAGGTCATAAAATACGTAATAAGGGATTTTAAGGGCCAAAATCATAAATAATTGACGCCTCATATCTTGAAAACGACAAATATTTTGAAAAGCATTATTGAACAAAAGTTGTTCAGAATGATAATCTAAACAATATGTACATTTCGTTTTTTCCCTATGTGGCCCCGTTAGGGAGCTACAGTTTGGCCCCTAAATATTTCTTGTAGAGATAACTCGAGAACGGTAAAGAATTTCTAAATACTTGTTGAGCAAAAAATGTTTAAAATGACAAGGCCTTTCTTACGATATCAAGCAAAACGGGCTGGCCCTTTAAATTAGGGGTTCAGAAGGGTCCAAATGTTTTTGAGAATATCTCAGAAACTATTAATATTTTATAATAAGTTGTAGAAGCGGAAATGTTCATCTCAACGAGCTTGATCTTATCAAATCAAAAAGTAGGTCATATGTTACGTAATTAGAGATTTTAAGGGCCAAAATCGTAAATATTTGACACCTCATATCTTTAAAACGACATATTTTTTGAAAAGCATTATTGAACAAAAGTTGTTCAATGTGTCATAACCTATCGATCAATATCATAAAATGGGTCTGTGGGCCTCATGGCTCGCCTGTAGAGTCGATTTTTGTCGATATCAGTCGATTTCAAAAACTTGTAACTGGTAAATATTTTGTAAGGACATATTGAACAAAAGTTGTTCAGTTTATCGAGATCTATCGATTGATATCAAGAAATAGGCCTATGGTCCTAATGGCTCGCCTGTAGAGTCGATTTTTTGTCGATATCGGTCGATCTCAATAACTTTTTACAGGTAAATATTTTGTAAAGACATATAGAACTAAAGTTGTTGAGTCTATAGAGGGCTAACAAATGACATCACAAAATAGGCCCGCGGGCCTTATGGCTCGCCTGGAGAGTCGAATTTCAAACGAATTTCACCGCAACTTTGCTTCAGAAGCTTATGATATGAAAAATTGATTATATCTAAAGTGTCTTAAAGTTGGAAACTAAATTGGGACTCATTTGTCTTTTTTTTTTTTTTTTTTAACTCCGAGTGCATCAACAAATCGGACGGAAGACCTACTCGTTGCTCGCAACGAGATCGTGTCTAGTTATTATTATTATTCTTTTTTTTTCTCCTTACCGATTTTTGTGCAGAAGATTTCTCGGAGATGGATGGATCAATTTGCTTCAAATTTTCAGGATTGATGCGTTGCCATTTGAAGTTTGTACCGCCGTTTCAATTTTTGAAAAATCACTTCCGGTTGGAAGTTATCCCCCTTTTATCGATTTTCAGATGACCATTTTGTCCAGACAAAAACTCAAAAACGATAAAAGCTAGAGTGCTGAAATTTTCAGTGATGTTAGACGACATGTTGTAGTTGTGCACCTGGGTTTTCAAAATTTCCGGAAGTGCCTAGTATGGAAGCTCGGTAGGGGTCGAAAATGGAGTTTAAAAAAGTGTCTCATTTTTCTCCACGTTTTAAATCATAACTTTTTACTCGTAAATATTTTGCTTAGACATATATAACAAAAGTTGTACAGTTTATTGAGATCTTTCGTGTCATATCAAGAAAT
Organism: Ostrea edulis; assembly: GCF_947568905.1. NCBI lineage: Eukaryota > Metazoa > Mollusca > Bivalvia > Ostreida > Ostreidae > Ostrea > Ostrea edulis. The sequence continues at coordinate 36,903,398 of NC_079172.1, read as the reverse complement.
GAGCCCATAGGCCTCATGGCTCGCCTGAACCATTGAGTTTCTGTTACAATGATTAACTTTTTTCTCACGAAACTTTTGATAAGACATGTAGAATAAAAGTTGTTCAGGTTTGCAAGATCTATCTAATGATATCAAAAACTAGGCCTCAGGGCGTCATGGCTCGCCTGAACAGTCGAATTTGTATCACAATTAATAACATTAATAACTTTTTTCTCGAGAAACTTTTGACAAGACATGTTGAACAAAAGTTGTTCAGTTTCGCAAGGGTTAACTAACGATGTTGATAAATAGGCCTGCAGGTCTCATGGCTCACCTGAACAGTTGGGTTATTGTTGCAATCTATAACATTTTTGTCAAGAAACTTTTAATAAGACATCTTGAACAAAAGTTGTTCAGTTTTGCAAGATCTTTCGAACAACATCATCAAAAAGGCCAACGGGCCTCATGGCTCGCCTGAACAGTTTGATCAGTGTCACAATTACTAACTTTTTTCTCGAGAATCTTTTGATAAGACATGTAGAACAAAAGTTGTTCAGTTTTGCAAGATCTTTCAAACGATATCAAGAAAAAGGCCCACGGGCCTTATGACTCGCCTTAACAGTGATAAATGTCGCATAACGTTATACTCGTAAATATTTTGTTTAGACATATATAACAAAAGTTGTACAGTTTATTGAAATCTTTCGTACCATATCAAGAAATGGGCCCATGGGCCTCATGGATCGCCTGAACCATTGAGTTTCTGTTACAATGATTAACTTTTTCCTCACGAAACTCTGATAAAACATGTAGAATAAAAGTTGTTCAGTTTTGCAAGATCTATCTAATGATATCAAAAAATAGGCCTGCGGGCGTCATGGCTCGCCTGAACAGTCGAATTTGTATCACAATTAATAACATTAATAACTTTTTTCTCGAGAAACTTTTGATAAGACATGTAGAACAAAAGTTGTTCAGTTTTGCAAGATGTTTCAAACAACATCATGAAAAAGGCGAACAGGCCTCATGGCTCGCCTGAAGAGTTTGATTAGTGTCACAATCAATAGCTTTATTCTGGAGAAACTTTTGATAAAACATGTAGACCAAAAGTTGTTCAGGTTTGCAAGATCTTTCAAACGATATCAAGAAAAAGGCCCACGGGTCTTATGACTCGCCTTAACAGTCTGATAAATGTCGCAATCAATAACTTTTTTCTTAAGAAAATTTCCATAGGACATGTAGAAAAAAATTTGTTCACTTTTACGAGATATATCTAGAATGATATAAAAAAAAAATAGGCCTCCGGGCGGCATGACTCGCCTGATCAGTCGAAACTGTATCGCAGTAAATAAGATTATTAACTTTTTTCTCGAAAAAAAGCTGACCCCTTTAATTAGTTGCCGAGAGGTAGAGAGAGTCTTTAATTGATAACATTTAAATGATCAATATTTGTAAAACATTACCAAAGCTAAATTGTACGTCTAGACAATATATTTGTATCATTATTTATGAACGAAAATGTCAGTCAAATTCTTATCTAATCACATCTAAATTTGGACGGAAGACCCACTCGTTGCTCGCAACGAGATCGAATCTAGTTATTATTATTTTTAGGGTCTTCCGTCTTCAGCGGAAGACCCTTCTATTATTCTATTGTTGATTTTTCACTTTTCTTATTATTATTATTCTTTTTTTTTCTCCTTACCGATTTTTGTGCAGAAGATTTCTCGGAGATGGATGGATCAATTTGCTTCAAATTTTCAGGATTGATGCGTTGCCATTTGAAGTTTGTACCGCCGTTTCAATTTTTGAAAAATCACTTCCGGTTGGAAGTTATCCCCCTTTTATCGATTTTCAGATGACCATTTTGTCCAGACAAAAACTCAAAAACGATAAAAGCTAGAGTGCTGAAATTTTCAGTGATGTTAAACGACATGTTGTAGTTGTGCACCTGGGTTTTCAAAATTTCCGGAAGTGCCTAGTATGGAAGCTCGGTAGGGGTCGAAAATGGAGTTTTAAAAAGTGTCTCATTTTTCTCCACGTTTTAAATCAGAACTTTTTACTCGTAAATATTTTGTTTAGACATATATAACAAAAGTTGTACAATTTATTGAGATCTTTCGTGTCATATCAAGAAATGGGCCCATAGGCCTCATGGCTCGCCTGAACCATTGAGTTTCTGTTACAATGATTAACTTTTTTCTCACAAAAATTTTGATAAGACATGTAGAATAAAAGTTGTTCAGGTTTGCAAGATCTATCTAATGATATCAAAAACTAGGCCTCAGGGCGTCATGGCTCGCCTGAACAGTCGAATTTGTATCACAATTAATAACATTAATAACTTTTTTCTCGAGAAACTTTTGACAAGACATGTTGAACAAAAGTTGTTCAGTTTCGCAAGGGTTAACTAACGATGTTAATAAATAGGCCTGCGGGTCTCATCGCTCACCTGAACAGTTGGGTTATTGTTGCAATCTATAACATTTTTGTCAAGAAACTTTTAATAAGACATCTTGAACAAAAGTTGTTCAGTTTTGCAAGATCTTTCGAACAACATCATCAAAAAGGCCAACGGGCCTCATGGCTCGCCTGTACAGTTTGATCAGTGTCACAATTACTAACTTTTTTCTCGAGAATCTTTTGATAAGACATGTAGAACAAAAGTTGTTCAGTTTTGCAAGATCTTTCAAACGATATCAAGAAAAAGGCCCACGGGCCTTATGACTCGCCTTAACAGTGATAAATGTCGCATAACGTTATACTCGTAAATATTTTGTTTAGACATACATAACAAAAGTTGTACAGTTTATTGAGATCTTTCGTGCCGTATCAAGAAATGGGCCCATGGGCCTCATGGCTTGCCTGAACCATTGAGTTTCTGTTACAATGATTAACTTTTTTCTCATGAAACTTTTGATAAGACATGTAGAATAAAAGTTGTTCAGGTTTGCAAAATCTATCTAATGATATCAAAAACTAGGCCTCAGGGCGTCATGGCTCGCCTGAACAGTCGAATTTGTATCAAAATAACATTAATAACTTTTTTCTCGAGAAATTTTTGACAAGACATGTTGAACAAAAGTTGTTCAGTTTCGCAAGGGTTAACTAACGATGTTAATAAATAGGCCTGCAGGTCTCATGGCTCACCTGAACAGTTGGGTTATTGTTGCAATCTATAACATTTTTGTCAAGAAACTTTTAATAAGACATCTTGAACAAAAGTTGTTCAGTTTTGCAAGATCTTTCGAACAACATCATCAAAAAAGCCCAACGGGCCTCATGGCTCGCCTGAACAGTTTGATCAGTGTCACAATTACTAACTTTTTCTCGAGAATCTATTGATAAGACATGTAGAACAAAAGTTGTTCAGTTTTGCAAGATCTTTCAAACGATATCAAGAAAAAGGCCCACAGGCCTTAGGACTCGCCTTAACAGTGATAAATGTCGCATAACGTTATACTCGTAAATATTTTGTTTAGACATATATAACAAAAGTTGTACAGTTTATTGAGATCTTTCGTGCCGTATCAAGAAATGGGCCCATGGGCCTCATGGATCGCCTGAACCATTGAGTTTCTGTTACAATGATTAACTTTTTCCTCACGAAACTCTGATAAAACATGTAGAATAAAAGTTGTTCAGTTTTGCAAGATCTATCTAATGATATCAAAAAATAGGCCTGCGGGCGTCATGGCTCGCCTGAACAGTCGAATTTGTATCACAATTAATAACATTAATAACTTTTTTCTCGAGAAACTTTTGATAAGACATGTAGAACAAAAGTTGTTCAGATTCGCAAGCGTTACTAACGATGTTAAGAATAAGGCCTGCCTGTCTCATGGCTCACCTGAACAGTTGGGTTATTGTTGTAATCTATAACATTTTAGTCAAGAAACTTTTAATGAGACATCTAGAGCAAAAGTTGTTCAGTTTTGCAAGATGTTTCAAACAACATCATGAAAAAGGCGAACAGGCCTTATGGCTCGCCTGAAGAGTTTGATTAGTGTCACAATCAACAGCTTTTTTCTGGAGAAACTTTTGATAAAACATGTAGACCAAAAGTTGTTCAGGTTTGCAAGATCTTTCCAACGATATCAACGATATATGACTCGCCTTAACAGTCTGATAAATGTCGCAATCAATAACTTTTTTCTTAAGAAAATTTCCATAGGACATGTAGAAAAAAATTTGTTCAGTTTTGCGAGATATATCTAGAATGATATAAAAAAAAAAAAATAGGCCTCCGGGCGGCATGACTCGCCTGATCAGTCGAATCTGTATCGCAGTAAATAAGATTATTAACTTTTTTTCTCGAAAAAAAGCTGACCCCTTTAATTAGTTGCCGAGAGGTAGAGAGAGTCTTTAATTGATAACATTTAAATGATCAATATTTGTAAAACATTACCAAAGCTAAATTGTACGTCTAGACAATATATTTGTATCATAATTATGAACGAAAATGTCAGTCAAATTCTTATCTAATCACATCTAAATTTGGACGGAAGACCCACTCGTTGCTCGCAACGAGATCGAATCTAGTCTTCTTATTCTTATTATTCCTCTTCTTTAGTGAGAAATTTGTCCGACCGATTTTGTGAAAGTGCTTCGACAGATCCACTTCAAACTTTGTGAGCTGATAGGGGGTCACTAGGAGGGGTGCATTCAACTTTTCAAATTTTCAAAATGGCCGCCGTTTCAAGATGGCGGCCAAAAAACGTCAAAAACTCAAGGTTGTCGGATTTCAACCAAATTCTATTTCTAGGGTAATTTAGTGACCCCGAGTTCATTTCCACCATCAAATTTTTTTTTTGAGCCGCCATTTTCAAAATGGCCGCCATATACCGAAATATTTCAAAGTGTTAAAATATCTACAACATTTGGGTTCTGGGGTAAATGGAGGGTCCACAATTCATTTCTAGCATCAGTATTTCCTTCCAATCAATTTTCAAATGTTTCAAAATGGCCGCCATTGAAGAAAATGGCGGCCAAATTACAAGTCCGTCGGATTTCAACCAAATTTAGTTTCTAGGGTTTTTAGAGGATCCCGAGTGCATATCTGGTATCAAAAACCATTTCTGACATGGGGAGGTGTTCGGAGACATTTGTGTTGGCATCCCAACAGTTATAGCTCGTTATTCTTATTTTTCTCCGGCCTTTATTGTCCGGGAGTGTTCTCAGAAAGTACAAAAGGGATCAATATGAAACTTTCCAGGATGATAATATAGCGTTTGTAGATGTGCAGAACGATAGTGATTTTTTTCGTACGTGCATGCAAGCGCGCGCACGTCCATTGCAATTTTGGTACAAAATTTATGAAATCGAAATTCACACGTGATCGATATGAAACCTTGGTAGGATGATAGTATATCATTTGTAGATGTGAAAAATGATATTCATTTTGTCTGCACGCACGTGCATGCGCATGCACGTGCATCACAAATTTTCATATACTAACTTTGTAATCAGTCTAACTTCTTTGTTGTTCATCAAAATGGTTTGATATTCGTATCATAGGTAGGTATTGAGATCCTTAACTGATCTGCATGGTGAAAATTACCAATCTGAACGCGCATGCACGTGCGCTTCATTTTGATTGGATAATACTAAAACGTCTGTAACTCTCTTATGAATGAAGCGAATGAGTTGATATTCACAGCATAGGTAGATAATATAAATATCTATATATTGGTGTATTGAAAAATGCCAACGCACACGCGCATGCGCGGGCATCGTCTTTCAAAACTTATTTTTTTAAAGGACGATAACGTTTTTGTTTTTAATCAAATTCTTTTGATTTTTAGATTCTAGGTGTGTCTTGGTATTCCTTCCAAATTGCTCCTGATTAGAACTACTGCTCAGCACGTGCATGCACGTGTTCTGAATTCTGATTGGACGATTTTAAAATCACTATAACTTCCTTATATTTGATGGAAACGTTATGAAATTCATACTGTGGGTATATGATACAAATGCCTGTTGAATGACTTCAACAAAAGTGCAGAATCATACACGCGTGCGCGTGTATGCACGTGCATTACTTTGTTTCATTTGTTGGTACTGAAATGACCATATTAAACGTACTACGTGTAATTAAAGGCTAAAATAAAATGAATTTTTGCTATAGGTTTACAATGACATCAGTTTTTAATTGGAGGAGGTTTGGGGAACATATGTAACGGTCCCCATTACAATTAGAACTAGTTATATTTATGTTACACATGTATGTAATCAATTAAAATCACTTCACACTTTAGAAAAATCGAATTGCATCATTTGAGGCTTGGTCCGATTTAGATATAATACAAAGTAACATTGCCATTCTTTACTCAAAATGTTATGATTTTTTCGATTACTTAGTGCACAGGTAATTCTAAAGAGGACTTCAGTTTGTACATGTATAACGTGTATTTTTGGAAACTTTATATATGGGCTCAATGTAGTGCATTGAAGCGTTTGAAATTATATACAGTTCTTGACACACTGATTTTGACTACGGTTAATCAAATTTATCCCTTTAAGATAAATTCAGTTATTAAGAATGACGAATTTGACATGCTTGAATATTTTTAAGTGCAATTCAATTTTTCTGGAATTTTGCTGTCCTTTTCTTGACACCAGACTTAGTCCATAAATAGTCCCAACGCGAGCATGCGCTCTCGTCATTTTCATTTTCATCCTCGGGAATGTTGTTTCAAATAAAAAGCCATGACAGTTCCGCCAATATGCTTTTGAGTATTGTTTTTCAGGTCAGAGGTGGTTAAAATAAGTAAACTACCCATTAAGCTGAAATCTGTACACATCAGCCTTATTCACGTGTATTGATTAATTTAAGTTTTAGGAATTTCGAAATAACTCCGTTTACCTGATCAGGATATATGGCTCACGGCAGGTGTGACCTGTCGACAGCGGATGCTGACTCTTCCTAGGCACCTGATCCCACCTCTGGTGTGCCCAGGGGTCCGTGTTTGCCCAACTATATAGTTTGTATTGCTTATAGGAGTTATGAGATTGATCACTTTTCGTTATCTTCAACTTTCATACATATTCAGAATGAATGTATCTCAAAATAAATACATCCATGAATGTCTATGTAATCTAATAATAAATAACAATTCTGGATTCTAATTTTAGAACCCTTAATAACAATTTTCAATAAAAAAATATTCATTTTGCATTAAAACCCGATAGGGGTATGCCTGCATTGCTTCAATGTCATGGTGACATGTGAAGTAACTTCAGAAGTTGATTAAAGGTATATACAAAGGTAACCTTTCGATAAACATACATTAAAAGGGTTTGGGTGACATATCCCAAAATTAAAAGAGGATATCAAAGAGGGCAAAGTCACTTGAGATGGGGACCTATATTGTGAACTCTGTGTCCACTCTCCCGTAGACTAGTACAATGTACCATTACTGTAGCAATTCTTAGTGCCTCGACCAATTTATACCCTCTTTTGAAGATGACACCACACAAACTGCTTTTGGAATTCTTATAAATGATTGTTTTTGATTTCCCGAAAAACATTTTCACGACTCGGAAATATGTCAAATTCAGATCAATGTAAGAGTTGTCCGTACTTAAAGTAGATCATGTAATTTGACATTTTATTTCCGAGCTTTTTCTTTTCATCAACAGTAACATTATTGCTATTTATTTATTTATTGGTTTAAAAATGAAACATCCATGTTCATTCATTTTGCTCTTCAGTAAAAAGATTTTACCCATTGATTAAGAATATACTTTGTCGTGTCGTGATATACTTGTAATTTGTCGGTAAACATTTACGGATGTGAACTGCAGAACTGTCCACCCTTGTACAAGTTTAAAATATTGTGTCGAATCAGGAACGATAGCATTTTCCATGTCGACCTAACGCCATGTTGAAATAAAATAACAAACTGACGTGCGAGTTCCAAGTGACCATGCGGGAACGCATAGTTTGTGGGAACGAACGGTTTGGGCTTGAAACAAAACGCTGAACGCTTGAAACGAAACAGTTTAGTGTGGGAATGGAACGGTTTTATCGAGAACAAAACAGTTTAAGGTGGGAATTGGACAGTTTTTATCGAGAACAGAACGGTAACAGAACGCTTCAGGGTCTAAATGTTGAGTTTCTTGAAATAAGTTTTTGTTTTTTATCGCGACAACAGTGGCCGTGAGAGATGATATCGGTTTGCAAGGTATCTCATAAGCAGCCATACTTTCACATCACTTGTGAGTTGATTGACAAATAAACAATCACTATATATTTCATTTCAAACGTATTGTGTGTTACCGTCAGGGATTGAGTCCTGGACACTCCGGTTGCAAATATAATAACAAAATTTAGATAGCGCCTTATATAAAACAAATTACGCTAAGGTGTATTAAAAAGATGAGCAGAAGAATGTAACAATAAAACACAATCAAAAGAAATGAAATTAGATGACAATATGAAAAAAGATTTTACACCTGTAGAATTATCAAAATAAAACACAATAATTAAGATCGATAGTTAAACTTGTTTTTATGTTGAACGCTATGCAGAGTATTGGCGCTTTTCTAAAAATACACTAAAGTGCTTTACGCAACTAGGTTTAGAACTTCCGTAGTAAAATACACTATAATTTTGTGGTGAAATTACTTAAGAGTTCTAGAACTCTTACGGTTAAAAACCGAAACGATACTACCCATATTTTGACTGAGACAGCTATCGTAAATTCCCCGCATTGTAATTTCTAGCTGTAATGATGTGCTCCCTTTAGATTTTTCATTGGGGAGGGGGGGGGGGGTTAAAACGTCTTAGGATATCAGTAATATTGCAGATGCGGGAGTGATTCACTACTGCAACATTTTCGATCATTCTACATATTAGCTGACTTTCTTTACGTAAATAAAATGATATTCTATGTTTCTTTGACATTATCTGAATTTACAATCTGCATATTACGATTTCCGAAGCTCTATTTTACCGTTTGCAGCAATTTCTATATATTCATATTTAGATTCATATTTATGCGCCATGTATGATTTACTGAAGTTTCAAATTCCGGGCGCTATATGCCAATGTAAGGTAGTGTTTACATCAATGGACGAGTACGGAGGAAAAAGCGGATTCGTCAGTATTAAATAAAGTTTGAATTTGATATCAAGTTAAAAAACGAAAGCAGAATGTATATTTGTTCTGCCACCATATCATTTTCCCTCCTTTGTCGGAATGACTCAATTATCTACATTTTAGAGATGATTGTCAATGTTTAAGTTTTTCAGTTGATCCACCTACAAGATCTCACGATAACAAGCATGGAGGAGCAGACGAAGAATTTAGCATGTTGTACGTGATATTCAAATAAAAAAAACACCTCTATTAGACATACCCAAGCACAAAGTTAGTAAGATGTTTTGGTGTAAATAACATTGGAGACAAATACTAGGGGTTTATTACAAGTTAATGGGAAAAATATTTTGAACCATTACGAAGATCCTGTGGATTTGTAGCCCTTTCCCGAAAACGTCAGAATAGAACAAAATCAGAGAGGGGTACATTAGTGCAGGTGTATGACAGTCAGTTGAATAACCCATAACATTTTACTTTTGGAAAACATCAATAAGTCGTATTTGTAAACAAAAGGTCGGGTGCAAGCGGGTTACCAGCTGAATTTTTATTGATATACATGTACTCAGAAATAAATAAGAATTCTTTAGATAAAAAGTACTGTCACAAAATGAAAATAAAACATTCTCTCAACGTCGATGAAGTTCTTTAGTGCCAGTAAGTATTGTACATTTCACGATCTTTTGATGCGCACCCGCTGATCTTAACATAACTTATTTTAAGTACTACGACATTTTAACACGACACATCCAATATCAACACATAAACAGACATATAAACGTTGAGCTTAACATTTCATGATATTGTTTTTAAAGAAAACAAATCAATGAAGAGATTCCTTTTATATATGTTATTTATCTATTCCATCAAAAAAGTAAATCTAAATTGTATTCTAACAAAGGAAACATAATTTTATGAAGCCTTTAAAATTTTTAGGGGTATGCCCTCCCACAAGTCCATTTTAGATCCGCCAGTGATAAGCACCCAAATTAGGCCCTAAACTTACAATTTAAAAACCAATTATAAATTTTCTTGATAATGATTTTATATTTGTTTATGTGCTTAAAAAATCTAGCAGTTTTCTTTCGATTTCACCCAATGGGCGGCTATATAAATCACACCTTACTTTCTAATCGCCTTTATTTATGTTATTTTAATAGTATTCCCTCCAATAATCTGTTTACTATAATGTTCTTTAAACTTCGATATCGTATATGTACATTTACATGTTTGAACGACATTTCCTACCTTTATAAATTTCAAAAACCACACAAGTTTTCTTACATACATGATGGTGTCAATAAAAGGTGAAGATAAGGAAAAGTGATCAATCTCATAACTCATATAAGGAATACAAAATAGAGAGCTGGGCAAACACGAACTACTGGATATATTAGAGGTGGGATAAGGTGCCTAGAAGGAGTAACCATCCCCTGTCGACCGGTCACAGTCGGTCACAGCCCACATGCCGTGAGCCATATCCCTTGATCAGGTAAACCGATTAATTTTTAGTCAAATCAGTGCCCCAAGAAAGGCCTAACAATCGCTATGAAACATGTCAGAGAGCACTCTATTTAAAGATAAGTTGCATTGGCAGACTAAATCATTGTAACGACCATAAAAATTGCGAAATTCTGATTAAAAAGGAGATATTTGAAACCCCTGTAACATCAACTTTAGTAGCCTGATAATACGTAGAACAAGCACATGCGTATTGAATAAATTTAGAAATGTATACATCATATGGCGGTAATAATGGCAAATATGCCTACATAAATACGATTGATTTAAACAGATTTCATTGTATGAGTGTGTATCATATACAATGGTTTCAACATAAGTTCTTATCACCTTAATTACAACTGTCAATATATTAACTACTATGATAAATAGACATAATCATTTCTTAGTTACATTAAATAGATAGATAAATATGCATGTATTAATAGTCAGTTAGTTTATGGTTAATATCTATTTTCAATAAAATGTATATGTACGAAGGAAATGTTGAGGACTCTGTGGTGCCTTTATTTCGCGTTCACCGGGATATATCGAGTCGATATATGAATGAAAATGATTATTGTTAATAGATAAACGTTGTCAATATATCTAAGTGTCGACGCCACAACAAGAATGGCTTTTGAGACTTTTGAATAAACTCTGCTTTATAGGAATAGAAAAAGGGGTCGGCTAAAATATATTTCAATAACATTAGTATTCATTTTTAAATAGAATAGTTCAGATTCCAATTAAAAAATAGTTCATAGTGAGCAAAGTGTATGTAGAGATACTTACAGATACTGTAAATTTCCCAATCCTTCAAACGCTCCCTTCTCCAACGTTGTTAGTTGATTGCTTCGAAGATTGCTAAATTATAAAGACATCATCATTAACCGGAAATCATAAACACGGGATTGCTTAATTAGATCGCAATGAATAAAACTCAAGAACATTTAATGTATGGTCTGGAAACAGGTTAGACGGAATGATACATATCAGAAAAGTCATCAATAAATTATGAAGTTGGGTTGAATGCTGTTTCTTTTCTAATGTTGATGAAAAGGTGAAGATAAAACACTGCAACCAATCTCATAAACACTACTAAGGTGAATCATTGCATCAAATGTTTATTAATTTGTTCCATAAAGCACCTTATATGAAGTATACTTTCACAATCAAAAGAGCGATACAAGCTGTCAATTATTTTGTTTTATTGTTGGTGATTTTCCGAAATGATAAAAAGGGTGTATAGCTGTGATTTGAGGCATGATATGAATAGTTTAAGGGGGCATTAGCTGTGAAAATGATGAGAACCATTTTATCTCAAAATCTTTCAAAGACAGAATATATAACAATGACTAATGAAAACATTTATTTTGTTCAAACACAAGACAAAGCTAATAAAATTACTTTAAATAACCACTTTTAGCGTAAAGAAATATCTAAGGAAGAATTATTGTCTTGCAAAACAATAATTATTAAATCATCAAAATCACATATTCATGTTCATTCTTTGAGGTAAAAATGTAATTGAAATTATTAAACAATGGTGTTATTACTGAACTATATAATATAAAGCAATTTTCATTAGATTCAATTTTTGTGACAAAATGACAGCTGATGCCCCTTACCTTAAGGACACAGTTTTATGTTTTTTTTAAACTAAACATTTATGAAAATCAAAACCATTATTTACTAATATCTTTTGCGATATTTATCTAAATTCCTTTTTAAAAAACCACACTCTTTCGATAGTGAAATCATACTTTCACTGGCCATTAAATACAATTTTAGTGTAATGAAGGACCCCTGGAAGTATCAGGTAGAATGGGGTACGTAAGAGAGTAAACACCTCCCATTCATCCGTCACACCCGCACAGCATCCTGTCACACCCATATAACTCCTTCCTACCATCACAACACCACCATCACAACCTCACAGCACCACATCACACACGCACAACACACCGTCACACCCACAGAACACCACCATCACACCCGCACACCTCATAAAACCCACACAACACCAATCACAACAGCACAGAACCCAATCACACACTCACATCACCCCCGTAGCACCCTATCACACCCGCACAACACCCCCGTCACACCCACACAACACCCCATCACACCTACACAACACCTTTGCTCTATACCACCTGTTACTAGCATGTTATGACATTTTTCGAAAAAATATATCTGTGACTAAGATTTATCTTCGTGACAAAGAAATACAAAAATATGGCAATGAAAAAATTATGGCTGTTAGCTATAGCAGCACTAAAATTAAGCAACAAACTATAAGATTGATCATTTTATAATGAATACGCATCAATCACACTCAAAATGTGTTCCTTACAAAACTTTATATGAAAATAAAGGAAAATCTAAAGATGATGAAAGGCAAAGATAACAAACAGTGATCATGTCATAATTCCTATAAGTGTTACAATATAGAACGTTTGGCAAATATTGACCTCTAGATATATCATAGATGGGATCAGGTGGCTAGGGGGAGTAACCATCCCCTGTCGGCCAGTCACATCTGCCCTGAACCCTATATCTTAATCAGGTAAACGGAGTAATCCATCAAAACTAGTGTGCAAAAAACGGCCTAACAATCGATATGAAACAAGTCAGACAGCATTTGACCCAATGATAGGTTGTATTGATCGTTATAACGACCATAGAATTTGCAAAATGCTGATTTTAAGCGAGACTGTTGATAATGTTAATTGAATTACTTCATATGTCTGATTTATATTGACGCTCATAGATAAAAAAAAAAAAAAAAAAAAAAAAAAGGATTATTGAGATTTTCAAGCATGGGGATTTGTAAAGTTACACATAGACACAGATTCAAGTAATTTCAATATTGAACTTTTTTATAAGTAGATAAAAAATAATAATGATTAATAAAATTGCTTGAATAAAATAATTTAAAAGTATTGTGATTTTCACAATAAGTTTGATCATTTTTATTACTATATTTTTTTTCCGAAATGCACCCGTGACAGCAGGCCTAGTTGTCAATGACACGTAATCGTATCATAATTTAGGCCTATCTAACTTCTCCAAAAATAAATTTAATAATAATTGCATTGTTTATTTTAGAAAAGCAACAACGCTAATTACAGTTGTTTACAGAAATGGCATTACCAAATAGTGTTTAGACAGTGATTCCATGTAAACATCATTTAATCGTAAATCTATGTAGATTATTGTTTATTGACCTAATTAAAAAACATCCAAGATCTTTCCAAAAAAATTTGAAAAATTCTGCTGTGAATCCATCACTTCCAGGACTTTTACCATTAGACATATTTTTAAGTGCTAAAAGGGCTTCTTCATTGTTTATATATCCCTCTAATGTTTTTGACATGTTGTCATCAAGTATTCTAACATCATTCTTATCAATAATGGTATCAATGTTTACATCATGTAATTTATTATCATAACTAGAATAAAGATTTTTGTAGAATTTCTCAATTTCTGCTAAAATATCTGTCTGTGAAGAAATAGTATTACCATTGCTGAGCATAAGTTTGTTTACAGTTTTATTTATATAAAAGTTTATCTATTTTATTATTTATAATTGAAAGTTTAATTATCTTTTATCTTTAAATTTCTTTTTTTAAACTAACAGTTGGTAGACACGGCTAGCAAAGTTCTGCCTATATCTTGTTACAAGGTGAAGGTCAGTTGGTGCGAGTGTGTACTGAATTTGAGAGCAGAACGGAAAGCATATGCCGTAGGCCTATATGTAACAGTGCATAACTTCGATAGAACCATTTTCCCGCAGTTTATCTACGTCTTTGTCCAAGTGCTTGTTTGAAAAAGTACAGAGACAAATTATACTCGGTTTTGTTTTATGGCAAAGTCCTTGTGCCGACAAAAAATATTCACGTCTTGTCCCTCATACCTTCCTTCGAAAATTAAAAAAAACAACAGTCCAAATCCTCTCTACTGACAGCAAGTACACCCTTAAACGGCACAACACACCCTAATGCAGTGTTATTTACAAGCCGATAATGTGATAATTCTTTGTTTGTCAATTAAATATCATCTGTTTATGAAATGGCTAACAACTGTTTTCAAATCTTCTCGCTCGAGGTCGCATATGACATCACAGATAATGGCGCGTAAAATATCGAAGAAAATATGCATATCGCAAGATTTGAATTTCATCGCTTTCAACGTCGAAAACTACGCAAACTGTTTCATTTAATACACATGTAAAGTAGTTTCAGGCATGAAATGAATAAATTTTGCTGAAAAAATTAAAAAGTTTAAAAACATGCGATGTGTCCTTTAAGTACACTGTGTACACTATATATAAAGCCTTTAACATAACTATCTTTCGAAGTTTAAAAATGAGGAAACTATATTTGGTAGAGTGGTGATGGTGGTGGGAGTGGGCATTCAATATGATACTAAACCGAAAACTAAATTTATCTGAAGTCAGCCCTATTTTCTACCTTCCTTATCACCGCCGTTTGTTTATTTATATAACATTTAAGTAACGATCGTGATCAGGCAAATTTGAACTAAATCTGGCAAATTAGAAAGGTAATGGATGAGAGAATTTTTATCAAACAGTAAGGAAATGGAAATATGAATTTTTTTAAAAAGAAAGAAAGAAATATTGTCAAGAATTCAACTCAGCTTCGAGGGAAGCTACATGTAGTTCCCTCTGCTTGAATCTTATCTAACAATGTGGAAATGCTAAGGATTCACAGGGCTGCATGTTTGCTTGGTAGAAGTTGACAATGTATAATTACTACCTAAGTAAACAAGTTTTACATCTACTGTTTACAGAAGCAGGATAAGTACATATATCGCCCATTGAACCTCCATAACGCAAATACTATTTTTTTTAATTTTAGAAAACACAGCAATAGACGTAGATATCCGATTATAATGATATTTGTTTTAATTATTGTATAACCATGAACGAAACAAAACCCGCGACAAATGTTGGTAAACATTCAATATTTCGGGAACTTCTTTGTTTGCATAGAAATACTTGGCCCAGATCCTGCATTATATTTAGAAACAAAAATTATTGGTATGTATAGGTTCGGTAGGATTGCTTACTCATCAGGATTGCAAATCATACCACACCGGTGCAATAAACACATGTGCATATTGCAATAGAAGTGATTGTGATATAAAAATCAAGGACAACTACGTAATATGAAATAGTTTATCTAACAATTGAGACAATCACAAACATACCAAACAATGGTATGCTCAACATTACTTCAACAATGTTTCTCATTGAAACGGAACAATGAGTAAAGTTCTAGGTTGTGGTTTTAGAAATTAATTTAATATCAGATAAGGTTTGATAAGGTTCTAAATTTGGTGAAATAGAAATGTAGTGGGTGAGAATTTTATCAAACATTAAGAAAATGGAAATATAAAAAATAAGAAAGAAATGAATATGGTCAACAATTCAATTCGAGTGAAGCAAATCGTCTCTGCCATAATCTCACATAACATTGCGAAAATGAGAACGATTCGCATGACTGCATGTTTGAAGTTGTATAATTAGAAGTTTTATAATTAGAAGTTGTATAATTAGAAGTTGTATAATTAGAAGTTGTATGATTAGAAGTTATATAATTAGAAGTTATATAATTAGAAGTTGTATAATTAGAAGTTGTATAATTAGAAGTTGTATAATTACTGCCCAAGTAAACAAGTGTTACATCTCCTGTTTACAGGAAAATTACATGTATCGCCCATTAAACCTCCATAACGCAAACAATATTATGTTTTTATTTTAGAAAACAGCAATAGACGTAGATATCCGGTTATAATGATCTTTGTTTTAATTATTTTATAACCATGAAAGCAGCAATCACAGGCCTCAAGAGCCCCAGAGTCGACTCGCCCGCTAGGCCTCAAGGGCCCCAGAATCGACTCGCCCGTCAGGATTCAAGGGCCCCAGAGTCGACTCGCCCGCCATTTCCAACAAGGGATGGGGTATACAGCATTGTCTAATAAACTTTAACTCTGAATCTTGTATTGTGAAATATGCCTATTATGCTTCACTAGATATCTATGGAAATGCAACGTCATAAACCAGGATCTCGACACATCGGCTAGAGGAATTTACCCATAAAAGCTTCAAAAATTGTGTGACCAGAAAAGTTCAATATGAAAGGTCACTATCCTTGGTACCCAGCATATCTACATGAGATTATCATTTATCGGTACTTGTATGTAAAACATCAAAGGACAAGTTTTACATCTGTTTTACATCCGCAAAAGACATTAAAACAATAACAGCCCGGACACAATTCGTAGAGGGTATCGATACAAATTATTTTCTTGAAGTCTTCAAATATCTTGATCATCTCATTCTTCGTTCTGTTTACATGAAGTATTATCGCAAAAACATAACATGCGCGTACGTAAATGATATTTTTAACTAGTTCGTTGCCTATTTATTTAAACAAAGCAAATATAGAGTTCAGTTAAGGATTCCAGATATATTTTCGTCAGAATCCTGTTAGAATAATGGATTTACATGTGGAATAACACTGCTAAGGTGATTGTAACACAGCACAGTTAAGATTCCAGTAAGGAGGCGTGTCCTAATCTATACAGGGATGTGTATTTGTGACATCACACATTAACAACAAAATATCACAATCTTTCAAAACATCAGGAAAATAATTAATGTTTCTAAATAGCATGGAAGTACAGCACTACACAAAAACTTACCATTCAACGGGGATTCTGTGTTGTTAATGTAATCTGACACCCTGATATATAGGCAAAAATTTGATCACGATGCGCTTGTCATTATGACAGCATCATGATAGTCTGATGCATTTCATTTGCAAGAAGTGGTGGATCAACTATTTTTCTTCATGAAAAAAATATTTTACACTTAAATGGAGAAATGTTTGCAGATATTTATAAGCCTGCTAATTTTAGAACAATGCCTTTCTTATAAATTCTCTGAAATATTTTCTACCTATACTGTAGGAAAACACTAATGCTTTATTGTTGATAAGTTGGCAGATGGGTGGGTCTTACAAATCGATTTCTTGCAAGAGCGTACCCTCAAAGTATCTCAATGAGTAAACCAAAGAAACGTTAGACTATTTGAAAAGTGCTGCTATCCTGAGAACATTTTAGAAATGACTTATTCATTTCAAATTAAAATAAAACATAAACCGGCAAAAAATTTCAACACGTGGTACAATATTATTTCAACAATTATCAATCGGAATCTCTAGAACTCTGCAGCGTTTTCATAACTACAGAGGCTGTTAAAAACGTTCATGTATTAAAGTTGAATTTCAACATCATTATACCCTCACAATATCGAAATCCATTGATGACATCAATATCACAGGCATATTTTCTAAAACCATCTGACGCCGAATTACGTGCTCAGTCTAAATATAAAATATAATTGTCTTGAATATGTATTTTTAGTCGATCATAATTTCATCCAATATCAGTAAAGTTCCAAAATATTTGATCCGTCCTAATAAAGATGCTTTTCGATAGCATATTTTCGACAAAGCCGTTTGCCACCTTAAGTGTGATGGGAAGGAACGATAACTCTGGGTAGAGATTGAACAATGTACATAACGGATTCATGCACGTTCGAGTTGTCTCCAAACCAAATGATAACGAACATATTGAAATCACAGGTGCTTGTGGACAGGACTTCCGGTACCCCCTTCTTTTATTTTTAAATGTTCAATTCCTTGGGTATTTCGGACGTATTTTTGATAAAATATGTAACTTCAGAGTTTAGCTATTTCAATGGAATACACAAATCTCGCATAGAAACCGTTTTTTAAAAATGTCATATCACCGATCATAATATATGAACAAGGTGTGCAACTCAGCCAGCGACATGTTGAAAAAATCTATACCTCGCTGAGAAATCCTATCGAAAAAACACCAATAATGCATATACCAACTGAAAAGAACGGTCATTCTAAATCTACTGATGATTCGTGGATTAAATGCATCGCTATTTGCTGCGCAATAACTACTTCACACCGCTCAATTTCATCGTTTTAACCTAGGCACTTCTCATTTCTGACTATAACGAACGGAAGTTGCAATGTTCGAATATTTCTGTCGCAGCCAACTATTTTTAGAACGAGAAAACCCGGGACGAGGTCTTCCGAATACCATTAGCTACACGAAAAGGAAAGAGAATACCGATCAAAATATTTCAAATCGGTTGTGGAAGGACTTTAAAGACATGCACACTTACACATTATTGGAACCATACCACTTTTAATATATCCAAATATACTATCATTGTAAACTCTTAACCCTATACGATATGATTTGGATCATAATGGTGTTGATACAATGCCCCCCCCCCCCCCCCCCGAATAACCTACATGAGTTGACTCTATTGTGTTTGCAAGACATTGCTGATAAGCAGTAGAGAGTTTCAACCAAAAAGTCGAATCATGTATGTTCTTCGGAGAAGGGTGGGGGCCTGAACCCCTGTGATTAGGTCATGCTGAACAGATCGATGTTTGATTATAATTATCTAAAATGATATTGGGAATGGGGTAGGGGTAGAAGCGGGTAGTTTTTTTTTTATCATGATGTGAACTATGCACAAAATATGTGTGCGATGCATGTACAAGTGCTGGTTGTTGATATTTGTTTAATCTTATATTTAAGTTATAACATAAAGTTTTCACATTCCTTTATCAATTAATTTGTTACCCTCCCCCCCCCCTACTTTTTATATTTTTAATCGAATTTGGATCTGATCATATGTAAGGGGCTTGATAAACTATTTTGTTTCTTTTCAAAAAACGAATGTTAGCCAATGCTATATAGTTGGCCTTATAACTGGAATGTGGAACATTGTCAATATATTGTGCTTTCATGGTTCTTTCTGATTTCCATGATAAATTACCTACCCAACACTATGAGGTTTTTAATTATATTTGTGGATGTGCTAATCTTTCCACAACCGAATTGACCAGTTAAATGAAATTACATGCATGATCCGCTTTGGCTAGACTTGATTACTATGATCGGTATTCTCTTCCCTTTTCGTGTAGCTAATGGTATTCGGAAGACCTCGTCTCGGGTTTTCTCATTCTAAAAATAGTTGGCTGCGACAGAAATATTCGAACATCACAACTTCCGTTCGTTATAGTCAGAAATGAGAAGTAGCGAGGTTAAAACGATGAAATTGAGCGATGTAAAGTAGTTATTGCGCACCAAATAGCGATGCATTTAATCCACGAATCATCAGTAGATTTAGAATGACCGTTCTTTTCAGTTGGTATGTGCATTATTGGTGTGTTTTTTCGATAGGATTTCCCAGCCAGGTGTAGATTTTTTCAACATGTCGCTGGCTGAGTTGCACACCTTGTTCATATATTATGACCGGTGATATGACATTTTTAAAAACGGTTTCTATGCGAGATTTGTGTATTCCATTGAAATAGATAAACTCTGAAGTTACATATTTTATCAAAACTACGTCCGAAATACCCAAGGAATTGAACATTTAAAAATAAAAGAAGGGGGGTACCGGAAGTCCTGTCCACAAGCACCTGTGATTGAAATTAGGTAACGCTGCTTTTAAATGCAAGAACACAATAACCAATAGTGTGTTTAAACCAACCACTTTGATATGCACAATATTTCCCATATTTTGCCGAAATTTCAATAAATTAAGAATTCTTTGCTTTATCTCACGTATGTATCAACAAACATGTGTGCTCAAAATCGGAAATGAAGTGCCGGTGAACATATGAGTCTTCTCGCTATCGCAAGCCGGCTCAAAAAACCATGACATTTTTTGATAAACATTCAATATTTCGGGAATTGGTATTTGCCTACAACTATGCGGGCCGGAGCCTGTATTATAACCTGCAACCAATATCATCTCTATATCTAGTTTCAATAGGAAAGCTTAATTATCGGGAACGGAAATCATGCCACACCGGCGCAATAAACACATGTGTGTATTGCAATAGAAGTGATTGTTAAATAGAAATCAAGGACAACTACGTGATATGAAAATAGTTTATCTAACCATTGAGACAATCACAAACATAGGCTATTCTCTCGTTGAGTTAACATTACAGAATGGGTATTGATTTTTATTTGAGGTTAATTGTTTCCAACCTTTCAGTTATAATCTAATATTATGAAGTTTGAAGTTGTCAAATATTGTTTGGCCACACACTTGGACTTACGGATTTTACGTAATGACGTCATTCTCGACGTTACGTGTTAAAAAAAATTCATACCGTAACATAATTGTTAAACTTGTTTTGTAATTATTTATTGGGTGTTAAACATTTAAATTGGCCTAAAATGATGAGATGCACAGTCATCGTATAATTCTTTTATAAAAGATAATTAAATTGAAATAATCTTTTATCAAGAAATTTGGTGATGGTACGGAAAATGAAATTTCCCCCGTTTAAGAACTTAAAAACTCAGATTTGCGCTCAAATTTGAACAGAGATCAAGGCTGTTTATATCATACAGGAAATCCCATAAGATAATTGTTCCTCTGAAAGATTATGATGATAATTGTACATTGCTTTTAAGAGGTTGCTAGTTAAAATATGCATTGTGACGGTAAGACATCAGTGCTACGGTACAGAATAACAGACTGATTAACAAACTGAGATATTCTATCAGGGAATTTTCTATGAAAGAAATTGTCAAATAATGCAACATCACACATTAATTCTCAACTGATCAAAATAACAGAATTTAACTCATCTTTTAGTTCATATCTCAGCTTCTATACATTAATCAAATAAGTCCGATCACCAAGCACACTCAATCGCATTCATATACATTGTATACTCCAACAGTTGCACGAATTCTTGCTTGGGTGCATGTCCAATTTCTACATTTCATTTTGATACATGTTTCTATAGGCTCATGATCTCTACTGAATCATAGTCTACACCCAAAATTGTACCTGGGTAAAGTTTTCTATCAGACTCTACAACGCACCACTTCCCTCATTTTCCCAAGTCAAGGGTTTCTGATATGATCCACTCCACATAAACATATATGGAGCGGAGCGTATCAGAAACAATTGACTTGCGAAGATGCACTTCCCTATAAGTTCTGCACCTCCATCTGTAACCTTCATTATCTTGCTATCTTGAGAATCTGATGCTTACTCCTCCTCGGCATGTGATATCACCTCTGGTATATCCTGTCCAGAGTCCATGTTTGCCCAACTCTTTATCTTGTATTCCTTACAGGAGTTTTAGATTGATCACTGTTCGTTATCTTCACCTTTTCATTCTGCTGTCACATTTCCATTACAACTTATGCCAATTTCTGTAGATTCCTCTGATTCATTGCGTTCTTGAATAATTTCATGAAAAACGTGTTCAGAGGGATTGAAACAAGCACATTTGGCTGGACAAAACAGGACAGATACATGTAGCTTGTATGTTATACATTTTTTCATTAGCTGCCGGTTTTACCATTGCTATGCAGATTGGCTGTTTTCTACGGTAATGTTGACTTATCTTTATATATATATATATATATATATATATATATATATATATATATAACAAGTAGTAAGAACCCTTACCCTGTGAGATCATACATTCTTAGACTTACATAATATTCTGACATGGGCCACTGCACCAGATTTAAGCTTTTGAAACCATAGGTCTAATTCATGTATTTCTTTTTCTGTTTCAGCAAATTCATGTGATTTTATGGGTTTTTTTAAAAACCCTATATATTTGCCATTTTGAAAATAATTTCCAATTATAATATCAATTTTATTAACTTAATTGAAAGAATTTCCATACCGTCACAACATAGATCCGTACCGCTATTGTTACTGATGTGACGGTATGGAGTGTTGCGGTATGGATATTTTCTTACATTATCCCATATATATTTTTCAAATCATGTCCTAATTTAGCAATTCTTGTTACTTTGGAAATTAATTGAATGAATGTGTCTATATCGTTGTTTGCTAGGGACTATTTAATCAAATTTAAACAAAAATCAATGAACGGTACAGATAACGTTAATTAACCACAACTGAAGAAAATGTACTTATTTGCTGCCTTCTTGCATTCACTGGTAACCATCATTCAGAAAGTATTACATGTGTTTTAATATGACATCATAAAATGTTGCAGTGTCGGGAAATATGTCAATGAAGTTCATGGGTGTATCATAAGTGCAGAAAATAGAAGCGTTACGGTATGGAACATGTTTTAATGGACAAAACATTTTCTTTCAAAAATAATTCCATGAGTGGTTTTCCCCACAATGTATTCCATGCATTCAATTAGTTTTCTTTAGAAAATAAGTAAAAGGTTTAAATTACATTATTTTCCAAACCTTTCTAAGAAATATATTCAAAATTCCAACACTAACTTAATATAGGAGATTACCGTCACGTCATTGTAATGAGGTAATTGGGCAATTAACATTGATTAATTTTGAGTTGTGTTGTTAGACCAAACGGATTTATATTTTTTTCTAGTAAGCTTTTAAAGTGTAGACACAGAATCAATTCAAACTTTCAAGACACATCGTAATCATTTGAAAAAAAATCACATGGGAAAATATTTTGCCAGTTTGTGAATGAAATGAAAGAATCGCCCACATACCAAACAATGGCATGTTCAAAATTACTTCAACAATGTTTCTCATTGAAATGGAACAATGAGTAGATTTCTAGGTTTGGTTTTAGAAATTCATTTGATATCAGATAAGGTTTTAAAATTCTGTAAGCGAATCTAGTTACTTTGAGACAGTGTTTAAACATTACCATTGTAATTGTTCATCCTTTAAATAGGATCTGTACTATATTGCTATATTTTTGTTCTGCATTCCTCCTGTTGACACATATGGTCATAATGTTTGAACAATTTCTGAGATTGATCACTATTCATAATATTCGCCTTTCATATAATGCATGAGTAAAGGCAATCACAGAAAGACCGGAAGGATTACAATAAACATATAAGTTATCAAATGATGTTTATGACAAATGGGATGAATTTGGCTTCCCTGTCGTCAGCTTTCTGAATTTCATTATTATCATCATGTGTCGATGCAAACAAGAGTGATCAATTTCATAAATCCTATCAAGAATGCAAAATTAAGAGAAGTACATATGGGAACTTCTAGATTTTTAAAACAAACTCAACAGTCTTTGAGAAATTCTAAAGAAGTTCAACATTTCATGAGGGGGGAGGAGTCTTATCGTAAGACTTTTTTTTAAGAAACCACGAAATCGGTTCTTGTGAAATGAAATTATCTTTTGCTGATGTCGCTACTGCACAATACTGGAATTGAGTAGTTTAAAGAAACGCTAATAGGCAGTACCACCCCGTGTGACGTCATACGATTTTGCAAAATCAATGATTTATTTAGATTTATACATGATGAGAACATAAATTTTGTTAGAGTCTTTTCCAATGATTATTGTTAAAATTTGAATTATTTCAAAACTTTAATTTACATATGAAAAGTCAATGATACATGTATGTCTCAAAATATTAAATCTAAGGGCATTAATTCTGTTTTCATTGAATTCTTTATCAAGTTCATTATGCGATATATATATATATATATATATATATATATATATATATATATATAGTTGTGATTATTTAGTGCTTTATATACTAATTAATTGATTTTCACATGTATCGTTTAGATCCTAAGGGTAAACGTAAGGTTGGGTGTTATAATTGTTTGTTTGTGCTTTATATTAAATATTCTATACAATTGCATCGAGAGATCCACTCTCCTTATAAAATATCTTAAACACTGAATGACACAGCGACTGTGTGGGATTGTATCAGTGTGTATAAGTAGCGCTTTAGGAGCATAACAAAGCTTCCTTTATAAGGGAAGTCGTTGTGGCCGAGTGGACTTACGCACTGGTTTGACAATCTTGCTAGGCGGTGGGTGCTGTACGTCGCTGGTTCGACCCCGGGCTGGGGCGAAAATTTTCAGTACCTAGTTGTGATTATTTAGTGCTTTATATCTATATATATATATATATATATATATATATATATATATATATATATTTACAAACACTTTGTTTTTTTTATAATTTCTAGACATCAATAGATACTGCAAAGCTAGTTGAGGGATTTTATGATTTCTTGTCAACAGGTAATACAAAACTAGTCTAAGGATTTCATAATTTCTAGTTATCACGAAGAACTACAAAGCTAGCCTATAGATTTTATTATTTCTAGTCAGCAGGAGGTACTACATAGCTAGTCTAGGGAATTTGAGAAAACTCACTCATATAAGATTGATCGATTGAATGTTGTTTAAAGAGACACTACAGCTCATTTTCCACATTTTAATTAAGTGTTTTTTAAACCACATATTGATAAAATGATAAAATTCACATCGATACTGACAATTTTGAACAATTGGGATGCATCAATTTACTCTCAACTGCGCTTTGAAGATCGTCCCGAATTCAAAGATTTCTTCATGCTGACTCGGACTTTTGAATGCTTATTTACATCACGTGGTTTTGAATGACAGCAAAGGTGTTGTGTAGGAACTTATCTAAATTCCCCTTCAAGGGGGTCCACACTCACCTTTCAAGTACATAAAGATCATTCCCTGCTCTTTATAATAACTAATTATAAATCATTATTTCAACAGAAACCCTTCCATGTTCCCATTGACCGATGTTTTTACAACTAACACGTGTCGTGTTCAGATAAAAATAGCACTTACTTTCAAACGTAGTGTCTTCGCAGCTAGTCTCAATGGCAGATCTAGGGGGCCAGTATCCCCCCTCCCTTTTTACGCCACAGATTGTGAATGAAAATCCAAATTTTGCACCCGAATAGCCGATTACTTTGGCTAATCTTTGACTTTCACACCCCTCTTCGGAAATCCTAGATCCGCCACTGAGTTACATGCGTTTTTCCGAGCTCTCTGTTTTCCAACGGTCATACTGATCCCTAGGTAAATTTTATTTCACGCATGAGTTTTATCTCATTCTATTTTTACCTCGTTTCTCACAGAATCTGTCAGAATTCTAGATCTATCAACTACACTTCTCGCACTGGACGACATGCTGCACTGTTTACTGTCTATGCGCATGCGTCTGAAGACTAAAAGGAGGAGACTCAATATTTTTTGTATAGGCCATCAAAAAGTATTAATTTTTACGTTAAATCGATAATTTTTAACTTTAGATAAGTGTTACTTTCGTAAAGTTCATACTTTCAACAATGCAACAAAAATTGAGAAAGCGCTGGGAAAATTGTCATTTCATGATTTTTGCGCAAAATGAGCTGTAGTGTCTCTTTAACGTTCTCCTCGAGAATATTTCACTCATATGGAGACGTCACCACTGCAGGTGAAAGGCTGCAAAATTTAGGCCTATGCTCGGCACTTATGGCCATTGAGCAGGGAGGGGTCTGTATCGTGTCACGCCTGTTGTGACACGGGACCTCGGTTTTTGCGGTCTCATCTGAAAGACCGCCCCATTTAGTCGCCTCTTACGACAGGCAAAGGGGTACTGAGGATCTATTCTAACCCGGATCCCCAAAATAAATATAGTAAATAGTTAAAACAGTTAACATTAGATCTTTTTACAGGGACTTATACGATTTCCATTGCAGTAGAGTAAGATTGTTGGATATATATCTTGCAATACATACAAAAAAACATCGATGGAAGACGTAATGCAAGGTGAAGATAACGAACAGTGATCAATCTCATAACTCCTATAAGCAATACAAAATAGAGAGTTGAGCAAACACGGACCCCTGGATATACCAGAGGTGGGATCAGGTGCCTAGGATATCATAACATATCTGAACATATAATAAGAGACTGGCATTGTTGTCCATTGATTGTATGAAAAGGTGGATATAACAAACAGTGATCATTTTCATAACTCCTATCTATACAACATTCCTCCTGGGCCCCTGATCCCACCTCTGTTATACCCAAGGGTACGTGTGTGTCCTACTCTTAATTTTGTACTTTTACAGGAGTTATGAGATTGATTACAGTTCGATATTTTAACGTTTTCATACAAAAGAAATTATTAGCACTGCTATTGGGAATTTTATATTATCTTTTCTAGCTCAACCTGAGCAGTTCATAGGCAATTACAGAATAAGAAAATTTCGGCTTTACAGGAATCAAAGGTTCAATATGAAATTCATTCATAAAATCTAAGTAGGAAAGACTTGCAGCAGTGGAAGCTGAACATTGTTGGTTCTAAAGTACCCATGAACCGAGGTTACCAGATTTCATAATCATAAGCATTGCAGGTTTGATTGACTAAACGTGTAACCTTCAGTCAATTAATACATCAATAGGTAGATCATGGTAAGATTCAACTCAATCATCATCTTAATGTTTTAGACCTCTAAGCGTTTTTTCCTCACTGCAGGCAACATGGAATGACAGAGAAGACAAGCACGTTAAAGTTGAAGCTGACCATACAACTGGCGTAGCACATATATATATATGAGAAAAAGGATTTACTCGTTCGTTAGAGAGCGATAGAACGGTTAGAAAATATGAATATGGGCATACATTTAGCATATATTTGGCTTATAGCTGCTCATATCCCAGGTAAAATAAAACTACAACGCAGTTTTGGAAAGAAGACATTCAAACAAGAAAATAAATAAATTAATGCTTGATAAACAGGTTTTTCAATGAGCCATTGAAATGTTTAATGTTAGTCCAAATATTGATTTATTTGCTATGCTAATGTACACGCAATATCATCAATTAGAAAAAAATATAAACACTGCGACTGTAAACCTTTCACAATATATGTCTTCTTCTATTTCTTGCTTTGGATTGAGATTGTATTGTTTTCTCCCGTTCTGTATGATAATATCAGTTTTTCCGAAAATGACGTTAGATCAAGCAACAAGTACCATATACATGTAGCTGCTTTTTTTTGAACGCAGGAATTATATATCTGTCAAAAACCGGCTATATGATACCTTAATAATGCCAGACTGGCCACCACATTCTAGAGTTGACGAAAAATTCCCAAATTGGTAAACTTTTAACCCACTGATTTCTTTTGAGATCTGGAGATCAATCCAAAGTAGTTACTCATTGGACGAAACTAAAGACATATTGTTGTCTTCGTGAATAGAAAAAATAATATGTGTGTTATCTATGTAAATGGAAGACATTCTGTGGTGGACCGGAAAGTCATTCCTGGTGTCAATACAGCAAGGAGTGACTAATGTTGATGCTGTTCATCATCGTATGAAACAGCATGCACTATTAAAAGGATTTCTTAAAGGTGCTTGATAGGAAACATCTTTTCCTAGATATTCAGAAATTCCGGATGTCGCAGTTGTACTGGACTGGATGAAATCATTTGATTTTGACGAAATTTGCCTGGGTTTATCGAAGTTGAAGACAGTGCCCGATATGATTTTAGCACTTTGAAACAAACGTGACCGGTAACAATCTGGAATTGACTGATTCGTATTTAGAATCTAGAATTGACTCTTTTCTTAAAGAAGTAGGTTTTTTTAAATTTAATTGTTTTACCGGTTCATGAGCACGGATAGTTTTGTAAATGTTACGCATTTGAGGAATACATCGGCATGTCAGTGCATTAACTAGCTATCTTTGGCATGCTTGGGACAGACTTTATAAAAGTGTTCTGATAACTAAAAATACCCTGTTCATATGTAATGATGTATATATTTACTTAAGAACAAAACATATTATCATCAATTAATTTGTATTATCACACAACGGTACTTTTCCCAGGTTCATGACACGGGTTCGAAAAAATGATATAAACCCGTAACACAGGTTCATAACTATGCAAATTAGGTAAGTTGATCATTCATGCGCCACCTGAAGAAAACAACATGTCATCCTTTGAAATTGTTAACATTGCCGGTAAAAGACTTTGTTTTGTCACCACGGTTGTTCCAATGGGATTTTTTGTCTTTTATGAAGTGAAAATAATTTCAAGTTTCTTGAAACCGTGACGTCGCGACGACGTCACAATCAAATTGAAAGCAAAACAATTCTGTGACAGCCGGGTTGTGAAATAAACAAATGGAATATATTGCGTTGAAGAATACTTGTGTGATAAATTAAATCTTACACTCGTGCCTATGACATATGGAATTTATGAAATTCGTTATTGGATTTGAATATTTCCCCCGCCAAGGCTCGAGAAATATTAAATTCTGTGACGCATTTAAAGCTTGACAATTTCATGTGGTTACGTAATAGCATGTACAGTGATGAAGTAGAATTGGAAATTATACGAGACATGTACCTGTAAGGCTTAGTAAGCTGATATTTGATTGTAATTCAAATTAATTACTAGAATGGAATGGATGAACTGCATGTCTAACCTTTTTCCTACCCTTCGTTCAAGTACATTTCGGCTATTAATTAGACTTAAACACTGAGGTTAGATACACTGACGTTATCTCATGTGATTCTTCCATTCCTTTCCAATAGTTTTTGTATAATTACAAACAACACTTTACAGGTAACTCTCGTTTAATTTCCAATAGTATGTACCTTTCACGTATAGATACAATTAATATGTATTTTTATGCGAGACAGAATGTATAAATCACGTATAGATTAAGTTAATATATGCATGTACTTAGGCAATAGACATATATAAAATTAGAAGGTACCTTTTTACGTGAGAAAATGTACAAATTACATAAAAAGTGCTATGTACTTAGACATATAAAGATCTGCTGTGTATGTTTGCGCAAAAGAACGTACGAATCACGTATAAGTACGCAAGAGAACGTACACATCACGTAAAAGTACGCGAGAGAATGTACAAATCACGTATAAGTACGCGATAGAATGTAGAAAGTACGAATGATTAAATTACTCTCGAGATAAAATACTTATATTTTCCCGTGTTTCGATAATATAGCGGGAAAATGTTGTATTCACTATTTGTATTCAAATGATATAACCTGTATAGTGGCATGATCCATGGAATGGTGTTAAAGTTCTGACCAATAGAAATGTTTAGTAAGGGGTTTTAAGAGCAGGTTTTGTTAATGTAATCACATCTAGTCGCCGATCTGCACGGGTTAAACGAAATGGACGACGAGGCCGTTCAAAGACAAAATCAACCAAACTTTACAGCATGCGAATAATGATAATTCTCTGAGAAGCTTTTCAGAACTTTGGGACAGCAGATTATCAGATGTGCAGAAAAGTATTAACAATAACCAGAAATGTATAGCTGAACAACATGAAGCAAAATTCGAAGAAGTTCTGTCTGACAGGCATAAATTCAAGAAAAGGGGAAACGAAGAGCAGCACAAGCACAAGTCAACAATAAACTCAAGGACGCGAGTAAAGAGCTGGAGGATCACAAGGTGGAAGAAGCGCAACAGAGAATAGCAGAAGGTTTGGATATCGTTAAGAATAGACAAAAATTAACCAGGCTTACGGATTCGTCTGAGGCAGGGTGGAGAGTTGTCAATGAATATGTGAAAAATCCAATCACATCGGACTCGAAGGATGAAAAGAAAATTAACAAGGGTCAGGCGAAAGCGGAACGAAACGTCAAGGACTCAAAACGACGCCGTGAAAAGTATCGAGAGGCCGTGCCACCTTATCTAAAGCCGGATTTACAGTCAATCTCTACAACAACGGGAATCTGGAGATCGGGGCACTGTTACCGCTGTAACAAGATGGGACACTGGAGGAAAGATTGCACAGAAAAATTGAAAAAGAATAAGATAAGTGAAAATTTTGAAAATGGTAATCATGGCAATTGAGAAAAATGTAGGTCGATGGCGTTCGATAGGAGCAAATAGCTTTGTTATTGACGTTTTAAACTTTGGTTATAAGATGCCTTTGGTTACTACACCGGGACATATTGAATTGAAGAACGACAAATCTGCAGTTAACAATGAGCAGTTTGTGTCCAAAGAAATCAAAAAGATAGTAGAGAAAGGTTGTATTCTGAAAGTAAATAAAAATACCAAGGACAGTAAACCCGTTGGCGGTAGCAGGTAATAAATTCAAACAAAGTCTGGTTTTTGACTGCAGGCGTGTCAATCCACATTTGTTTAAATTCAAACACAAGTACATCTATGAGGATACCACTACGTTTAGATATTTTTTTCAATCGGGTTATTACCTTTTTGCATTTGATCTAAAACGTGCGTATCATCACATAGTTATGCATGAGTTAGACAAAGAATATTTAGGTTTTAGATGGCACGACAAGAAGGTAACAAAATTGTTCTGTATTTAGATGACGGAATAGGGGGTTTCTCAAGTTTCACAGATGAAAAGGTGGTTAGTGCTAGGTTTCAAGCTCACATTGTCATGATTTTTTAAAATCAATTTTATGATTCATTACTTTAATGAATAACACAAAACTATTTAAAAGCAATTTCTTCAATATGTATATACCCAGTGTGTCTATGGTGAGCACAAATCTATATATGGCATTTTCTCATGGAATAATGTTTGTTCACTTTTTTTCGCATTGAATTAGTTTTTTAGAATTAGTTTTTGTACAAAAATATACCAATTGCTAATCATGGGTATGATGCATGTGACCCCAATTTGCTATTATGTATGGGCTTTATCTATTCTATGAAGTTTATTTGATGCGCATTAAAGTTTGAAAATTTTAATTCAAAATGTGCAGTCAGGGTTTTTTAAGGGTCTGTATGGGGTCGAAATAAGGTCCCATTCCCAATGCTAAAAAGCAGGTATTTTCCCCAATTTTTGATTTGAAATTCGCAAGCAGGGTAGCCTAATCATTCTTAAATCTTCTTCACAGGCCCACAGATTACAAGTTTGCTTCAAAACTGTTAAGTAAACCTAATTTTTGGTCTCTGCTTATTTGCATGAGGTAAGCTTTAAGCAAATTGAACATGTTGAAAGTTAGAAGGAGCCCAATCATACCTTAAGGTATCACACCGGTAATTGTCCAATCAAAATGAACTTAGTCAATTGTAGTTCCATATATTTAAAGAAACATTTTTTTCCTTGCGCGATTTTTCTCATTTCTTCATCTTTTCTCTTAATTTTTGTACCCCTGATTAGGAAATTTTGTGTAATTTGTAAAAATAACCAAGTGTATACAAAGGAACTATATTCTGTTGGTAGCTGAGGCTACTTCCTGAGGTGCACTCCGGCTGTTTACACACATGTGAAAAACATGTGGATTTGAGGGTAGTCTTGTTTCCGGGTAATTTATTTTCAAAAATGCCGCGTAGGGTATCGTTTTTCTGGTGTCGGCAGACGAGATAGGTAACATAGAACGTGTCTGACTGCGTTATTCGGCATCAATTCTGCAACTGATTTTTAATGATTTTTTCCCCTCTTTAGTAATATATAGTGAAAATAATTACCGGTGTGATACCTTAATGCACTATGGATTGTTTTTCTTCCTATTTTCTTTGAATGAAACATTTTTTCCCAATATCGATCAAATGTCGCTCTTTTTCCCCATTGGAAAGGCCCAGGCCTTTGAAATCGTGACCTTAAAAACCCGGCAGTAAAACCACCATGTGAACAGGTCATAACTATTATTGTAAAGTTACATAGATGTGTACATAAGTATTTTTGCTAGATATGATGTTCACAAAGCTTAATTAGTTTTTTAATTGCTGATTAGATCACTTTAGTGGGTAAAAGGATTGATAAACTAAAATTTTGAATTTTTTAAAAAAGCTAAGAGACAGATGGAAGAGCTTGATACATACCATAATACAGTCTATCATAACATGGGTGCATGAAAATCAGGTTCTAGGGCAGTTGTAAATAGGTAGAATATTGATGATTCATGTATGTCTTATCTGGTACATGTAAGTTGTAACACCCTCTCAATTACTGTGCATTGTGACAAAATTAAATAGTGCATGTATATGAAGTGCAGTGGTTCCATTGAATTTGAACAAATATTGGTACAGTTAGTAGTGGTCCATGGGGATTGGGTGGGGTCACAATAGGGGATCAAAGTTTTACATGCGAAATATATACATGGGGAATCTTTAAAGAATCTTCTAAAGAACTAGCTGCAGAATTGTAGCTCTTTGAGAAGATATTGGGACAGATCAGAAAGCTTAAGATCAACCTCTTATAACTATCTTTGATTTACGTCCCACCCCTCAAATGACAGTTGCATGGTTGAGTCCCTATATCACTCCATTCCTGCATCACCGACTCATAGATTTAATGTTAAAAATTCTAACATATTTTTCCACTATACTTGTTTCCTAACATACTTTCCAATATTCTCTGAACCCACATATGACCCAAAAAAACTCACAGCTTCAAGTGATGTTGATGTAGCCATATTAGGTAACCAGTCAATTTGAACCCAAGTTCATTTCCATACTCATACTCATTTTGAAACATAATGTCTGTGTGAACTCATGTCCCCACAAATAATTTTAGTAAAATATTTTGGATGAAATCATCCCATTTCGGTTAGATACTTATTATTCAAATAGGTTTGAATATTGAACTAATCTCATAGCTTTCTTATGGTCCCTATTCCAGCCAGCCTTTTTTTTTTACACTAAACTATTGAAATGGAGTGTAAGGGATCAGACTAGGCTTTTATAGCATTATCAATTTTCAAGAGCTTTAGAAGAATTGTATAATTTTAGGTCACTTGAGTAAAGTAAGGTGACATTTTTTTAATTGGTCTGCATCTGTTGTAGTCCGTCATCATTAACAATTGAACATTTTAAAACTTTTCTATAACTACCATTCAATTTTTTTCAACTTTAGAATCAAGCACCTTTAGGATAAGGGTAAGGTAAATTGTAAATTTTACGACTTCTGTTCCCCTGGGGCCTTAGGGGTGGGCCAAGAACTTCCAAAAATTGACCAATTTTCATAAATCTTCTGTACAACCGCACATGTGTACAAAAATCTAAATGCATAGTGATTGAGAGCAGGAACAACCACAAAGGGTTTTAACTCAATCTATGCAAACTGGTATACTGTATAATAGATTTATTGATTGATTGAATATTGTTTAACGTCCCTCTCGCGAATTTTTCACTCATATGGAGATTTCACCATTGCCGGTGAAGGGCAGCAAAATTTAGGCCTTTATGCTCGACGCTTACGGCCTTTGAGCAGGGAGGGATCTTTATTGTGCCTTTGGTTCATCCTAGTGAATGTCCGAACTTTGCTAGGTATCATTTAAAAATCACAACAGCAGGGCCAAGGTGAGTCAGGTGAGCGATGTGGTTCATGGGCCTCTTCTTGATTTTGATATTTGTACATATATTATTGGTATGAGAAATGGAACTCTTTTTTCCTTTTACCAATACATGCATTGTCGTATGGATCTATCTTTGTTGATTATTTGATCAAAATTGGTTAATATGTTTTATTGTAGTAAATTGACCATGGGATTATTCATATGGGATACCTAAATTTCACATGGATAACCAGTGACTGATTCTTGATTGTCAACATTATCATCAAACAGTTAAAAAATTACAAACTATTAGGAACGATAAAATTCCTTGAATAGCGACACATTTTTTATTTTCATCTTTTTCTCAAGGAGAAAAATCCCTTAAAAATAATTCCTAGAAAGAAATTATAAAAGATGTGGCTATATATGTGACCCACCTGATCTTTATTTTTCTGCAACATATTCAAGTGTGTGTTTGTCACTTGTATGGTAAGATTCATTTATGGCAAGAGCTGGTATGATGTCTTGAGTTGGAAAGCACCTGAATACACTAAGAACAGTTTTCTATGGAGCGCCAAATTAACAAACTCAAATATATGAAGATATCTTTAATAATTTGAAGATAATAGGAGTAATAATGGAGAAAAAATCTAATACAAGTGGAGGATATAATAATTACATTAATACTACTTCACTGCTAATTATGGTACTACTCATGTTAGAGATAGTGATTAGAATGATGGAATCATAAGAAATAAAAAAAAATGCCATAGCAGTGTCGTGCGAAATATTTGTGAAAAGGAAGAATATGCGGGGGTTGTTAGATGTTGAACCCTTTGGATGTGTCAATGAATTTGTGAACAGCTTATAAAACACATACATGTATTAAACAAGTGCCTGTGTTATAAAACGATTTCGTTATCCAGATTGGATAAATTTCTATCCCCGTAAAGTATTTGTTACAATATACAGCATACGAAATAAAAGGAAAATACCTTTGAATGCTTTAGTCTACCTTTCTTGCAATATTCCTTTACTTATACTTGCACAGCAAACAAGTAATTAAAGAATATATATTTTTGTAGTAAAGCTATGAAAACACCGGAAAATGGGCCCGGGATATATTTTCCCCAAAAAGTCGTTTTATAGTATCACTATTTTGTAATTTTCATTTTTAATTTCAATTACACAAAAGACTCCAACAACTTCATTTCCCATGGTCAGCTGTGGTTTGTAATCAACTGATGCCCACACGAACCGCTGGCTGAATAATGAGAATGAACACGGGATTTCTGATGAGTCAGATTGTGAGATTACATATTTCTAAAATAGGTTGACATATTTTCGGAGAAAGAAGAAACCCAGATACAACACGGGTATATCCATTAAAAATGAGGCTCTGCTAACAGCTAACAGACGCACGTCATATTATGATCCTCTGAGCCACGTTCTAAAATCAACCAGTGCACGTAAATGTAAGAACCATACCCATAACTTTTTTTTAAATATTTTTTACGCACAATATCACACTTGCTGTGTAACCTATATTTGTACACTATATTTTCAGTGAACCTATATTGGATCTTTCCATTCAAAGACTCATAAATGTACCCCTCCATATATGTAGTATTTAATCACACGTCTCATTCTGAGTGTAAGTTTCCACTCTCTTTGGATCATGCTCAACGCAATATGTCACGTGTTTTAGACAATTCTGTTTTGGACAAATTTTGAAATTTATATACAATTCCTTGTGAAAGGGATAGAGAGGACTCATTATTCCAGGGAATGATTAAATGAATGAATTTATCAAACGATTGATTGATTGATGTTTTCCGCCACACTCAACAATTTTCAGTTATCTGGTGGTGCCCAGTTTTTATTGGTGGAAGAGAGAACCCAGATACAATGTACCTGAGAAGAGACCACCGACCTTCCGAAAGTAAACTGGGAAAGTTTCTCAGTTTCCGGCACGAGCGGGATTGGAACCCGCGCCGACCGAGTTGAGAGGCCGTGTGATTTTGAGCGCGATGAAGTTATTTTGGTTTCAATACGCTAGAGCTGCAGGTATGTGTTTAACAAATAAATGTCATTTTTTGAAAACACATGAGGACATGAACTGATAAGTTTCACTCTGGCATACGTCATAAAATGTAATACAATCTACTCTCATTTCTATCGACATGTCTAGCCGTTGAAATAGACATACTATATTTATCAAATTCATACATATATTTTTTCACAACTGCATCATATTTATAAGGAAATGACTACCATTACACTTACAATTGGCAAAGATATCGAACAGAAAAATATTAGATATACGATACATACAAACACGTACATACGGCTGGTTTCTGCAATTCATTGTCACTCAAAGTATAAAAACATCCGGACTTGCTTCATTTGCAAACCTTCATGATCCCACTTCAACATTTAATGAATCAAATTAGCTACTTTAACGCATATTGCCTTATATGCATGGGCGGATGTGGGATTCACTTTAGAGAGACTTGAAAAAAATCTGAGACGAGGGGGCAGGTGACAAGTTTTAGGTCCTCGAAAGGAACGGGTAATGTATAAGCGAGCAAAGGTTCCGGAACATCCTATGTTTATTTGTGTTTTATAATGAAATGTAGCATCAATCTCATAGAATCAAGCAGCAATCCAATTTGGGAATAAAACTGCTTCTGTTATCAAATTCCATTCAGTTATATTTGACAACACTGCAGGCTCCAAGTATGTTTTCTATGTTTTCATAGTCAGGCTTGAGTAATGTTCATATCTTTATTCCGAAAGGTTAAATAATTCGACATCAAATAAAGGGTTAATCGGGGATGGACACCAATATTTTGTGCTTATATTCATTGATTTATCATGATTTACCGAGATTCAATATCTTCATGAAAAAATAAATTGATATTTACATCAGTCTTCATGATAACTTTTCTAAGACGCTAGTCATACTAACTAGTTAATTCAATAGATTTAATTGCTCGTTGTCCTGATGAATTTGTTTGCTAGTCCGTAAATAGAACACACATGTAACAAAAACGTCAAACATGATTTATATGGATGCATCTATAACACGGGGACATGCATTACAAAAACTGAGATTTTTAACAAACAGAAATCAGACTTTGAAAAATACAGAAATAAAATTGTCGTCGATGTTTTTTTCAATCGAAACACTTTATTCATCAACGATTTCCCCCTAGCTATATCAGCTAGTGCTGAGATCAATTCTAGACGTCAGTAGTCTCGGGGAGTCAGCTAGTTCATCTGCACGAGCTTTAATGGAGAGTGCTGCATTGTACATGTATGAATTTATTATGAACATATTTTGTCAGTATCAATGTTTTCTCTGAACGTCTTCGATATACATGTTCTAATACTTGTAAGTGGTGTATGTATTACTATATTTTGACACACACCTGCTGATTTTGAATAAATGTTGTAAGTTTTGCTGTATTTGTAACCGGACACATTCAATATTAACTCCTAAAGCGGCATGCAAACGTTGAGATTAAATATTCAATTTCAATACACAGGATGTTTCTGGTATTAAAGAAAAAAGATTTACATTGAAGAGATCGACGGTATATAAGTTATGCATTGAAGAGATCGACGTTATATAAGTTATTTGTGTGCATTTATTTCATTAAATATTTTAATTTAAATCGTATTCTGACAAAAGGACACACAGATGTATATATGAGATGGATCATTACTCGTTATCTTCACTTTTCCATCAATGATATGAAAGGTGAAGATAACGAACAGTGGTGAATCTCATAACTCTTTAAGGAATACAAAATAGAGAGTTGGGCAAATATGAACCCCTGGATATACGATCGGTGGGACCAGGTGCCTAGGAGGAGTAAGCATTCCCTGTCGACCGGTCAAACCCGCCATGAGTCCTATAGCTTGATATATTGAATGCTTAACACTGTTTCCATCCAATTGAGACATTATATGGTGTTGTGAATAGTACAGTCAACGATAAGAGAATGGAAGGTATAACATAATCCAATCATATGATAGCTCATTTTGTTCATGTATGCATACTGAAAGATTTTACATAGTTTGAAAGAAGGTGATGCTTATACCTGTGGTTTTCTTTATTTTTCTTTTCAAAGTTTTTGACAAATTGAAACAAAGTTAGTAATACGTGTATTGTGTAAACAGATCAACAACTCCCATGATAGAATGATTTGTATAACTCATTGAATCTATAATGATGATTATTGTTCATGTACCATTCATTATACAGTACCATCAATTTCTGGTTAAAATTGTATGAGGTGTTGATTTTCAAAAATCCAATTTACAAACGGATATTATCTTTAGTATTTACTACAGTTGGTATTCAATCTATTTTTAATAGTGCTAATTTCACTTTCATTTGGGAAATAAATAGTCAGTGAGATTACACATTTTTAAAACATGATGACTTATTTAATTGACCAGTAGGAGAACGGAAAAACGATACAACATGGGTATCTCCATTGAAAATGAGGCCCTGTGAGCAGTTAACAGACGCACGTGATATCATAATCCTCTGAGTCACGTTCTGAAATCCACCAGTACATGTAGAATGTAACAACCATACCCATAACTAGTTTTTCGTGCACAATATTCCATTTCCTATATATGTTACCTATATTTGTATGCTATATTTTCAGTTACCCTGTATTGGACCTTTCCATTCAAACACACTTAATGTACGCATCGATATCTGTAGCTTTTATTCACTCCGGTCATTCGGAGTTTAGGTTTCCAATCTCTTTGGATCATGTTCCACACGACACGCCACGAGTTGTAGAAAATTCTGTTTCGGTCAACTTTTGAAGTAGATATTCGATTTTCCAAAAGATATTTCTAGCAATTGTTCTCCACGTCTGTTTCATTTACATTTGGATGAAAGGTGAAGATAACCAACAGTGATCAATCTCACAACTCCTATAGGTAATACGAAATAGACAGTTGGGAAGACACGGACTACTGGATATACCAGAGGCAGTATCAGGTGCCTAGTGGTAGCAAGCATCCCCTGTCGACCGGTCCCACCTGCTGTGAGCACTATATCTTGATGAGGTAAACTTAAAAATATGTACTTAAAAACAGTGTGCCAAGAGCGGCCTAACAATAGCTATTGAACATGTCAGACAGCATATGACTCAAGGAATGCTTGTATTGGCAAACTAGATTATTATAACGACCATAGAATTTGCGAAATGCTAACTTCAAACGAGAGTGTTGAATCCCCTGTACCATCAACTTGTTTGTTAGTAGCTTGTCTCAATTTTAAAAAAAACAACTGATCACATGTAGAACAAGCTCTTGCGTATCGAGTCAGTTGAAAGATATAAACAACATATGCAGGTGATAATGAAATATTGCTACATAGATATGAAAAGTTGGTGATAGGAAGCTGAAATCATCCCGTTTTTCATAAAGATGAGTTAGTTTGCCCTTAATATTCATTTTCAATAAAATATCTAAATTCAAAGAAGATGTGAAGAACTCTGTGGCGGCTCTTATTTCGATTTTACAGGGATTGAATCGATGTATGAATGAAAATGATTATTGTTAATAAATAAATCGACAATGTATCTAAATGTCGAGTTGAAGGTCACAGCAAGAGATTGTCGTTTTCTCACTTGGAAGCTTTTGAACAAACTCTGCTTCATAAGAATATGGGGAAATGTCAGCTAACGGAACACAATGCGTACCCATGGGAATACCAACAAACTGTTGGAAGATCTGACCACCGAAGACTACGAAGATCTTTTCAATGAGGAACTCCAGCAAATCAATTTTTGGACGACTGATTACTAGATACGAATATTTCCTTTTTCGTGAAGAAGAAACTGTCTATGATTTTAAAACGTCTGGTCTTTAATCAATCGTAAGGGATGGTCATTAAAAGTGTTAAAAAGTCATACGTTTAGGTGTTGTTGATTTGAGAAATGTTTTGAGATTTCAAATTTACTAAAATTTCTTCAGAATTTTTTGGAATCCATATTTGATTTACACCACTTCTCGCATATGTTGTGGCACAATACGTTTGAAGGTTCTCTTTCACACCTGTTAATATGTTCGTGAGGAGCAAATATAGGGGCTGAATAGCATATTGATTTCATAACGTTTACAATGAAAACAAAATTACGGCAAACACAGGCCCCTGGATATACCAGAGGTGGGAACAGGTGCCTAGGAAGACTTATAACTTTATGACAGACTTTATGAAATTGATATCCTATTGAGGTCTATATTTAACCCTCACGAACATGCCGTTAATATCTAAGTATTTATATATTTTACAGGATAAATCTATGCCGTTCAGCAGACTGACATTTTACTGAATGGCCTGGAAAGGTGACGGAATGTCAGGACCATTCAGTCACTATTATGTAACATTCAGCAACCTTTCAGTTAACGAAATGCCATAGTTTCATCACGTGTTTTATATGTATAATTATATATACGTTGAAGTGTTATTTATTTCCCCATATTTATTCCATTCGGATTCCATTGAAATAGATTTCTAAACATGAAAGAGCTCACTCTTTGTATTTATAAAGTCCGTGTTATATGTTTGTATCTTTCTCTATCAATTATCTTAGAGCAATGTTAGAATAAGGTTAATCTGAATAAAAACAATCACAAACATTACTGAGCAGTCAAATCAATGAATATCTTAGATTTAATCTAAATTCCTTACAAACAAATCATAAATACTGTTTCCGCAGGAAGTGAATGAAAGGTGAATATAATGAACAGTGATCAATCTCATAACTCTCACAGGAATATAAAATAAAGAGCTAGACAAACAACGACTCCTGGATATACCAGAGGTGGGATCAGGTACGTAGGAGGAATAAATATTCTGGGTGATTGAGTTATTAACAGGTAATTGATTTCAGTTTTCTAATGTTCGCCAATGTTGAACATTATTGTAAGTCTACTGTACATGTCTTAAGGATAATGTGTTAAAAATTAAAACAGTGTTATTTTTCAAATTCATTTGAAATTTCATTAAATAATGAAGAACTGTGTCGTTCTTTTTTGTATTCACTGAAATGGAATAAATTTTTCTCATGCTTGGACACATTGGTATATGAAAAAAAGCTTCTTTCGAGTGAAGTACATGTGCACTATATGAAATTAAGAATGAAAATTAGCTGGTTTATTTTGCATTTGCATTCGATTAGCTAGGAAATTGAATTATTTTCACCCATGATATGAATATCACAATGGTCATATAATCATGTCCAACAGACATTTTTCCAATATCTTTTCTTTGTTTATTTGTAACGTTACGATCAGCTTATGTGCACTAGTATAGGACAAGTGAAGTTACGCTTATTTCTGACGTAAATGTACGTCTACAACTACCTGTGAATACCGCCCCCCACACATACACATAAACGTACACTATATCTAGATGTCTACGTTTACGTCTACGAACTTTAGTAAACATGTGCCCTGAACACTAAACATAGGTCTATATTTGTGGTACTTGACCCAAAGAAGATGACAATTTAGTATGAGTGTAAAATTTCGACGGATGTAAATCAAGCAAGCAATCAGTCTATCAAGAATGAAAGGGGAAGATAAGGAACTGTGAATGTATTGCATCTACATGTAGATTGTAGAATATGAAACAAGTGTATAGATAATAACTTATTTACTCATTTTCTTTCTAATGTAAAGAAATTGTGTATTCTAATATTTCAAATATAATAAGCTAATTGAAAAAAGAAACTTTGTTAAGTAGAAGACAATTTTCAAGAACGTGAAAGACATGTACAATATTCATAGCATGATGTTTGAAATGGTAGATGACTGTGATCTTATTGCGTGTGATATATTGATTGAATTATAGATATACCAACACAAAATTGTTGGAGTACATTATGCGAAAAGAACTTTGTTAAGTAGAACACGATATCAAGGATATGAAGGACACATAAAATGTTATTACCCATTATG
The DNA here is from genome assembly GCF_947568905.1 of Ostrea edulis. Classification (NCBI taxonomy): domain Eukaryota; kingdom Metazoa; phylum Mollusca; class Bivalvia; order Ostreida; family Ostreidae; genus Ostrea; species Ostrea edulis. Next base: position 36,861,630 of record NC_079172.1, on the reverse strand, counting down.
ATTTGTGTGAAATGATGGACAACTGTCATCTGTTAGAGCGTGTGATGCATGTGTTAGTGTATGAGGCACCGAATGAATTTCTAGTTATATACATGTTGATGTGAAACACGACATAATTAATCGATTTAATGATATAACTATATGCATTGAAGATGACATAAAAGAAATAATCAGATGCACTATATATATATAATTGAATAAAAAAGCAGGAATTTATACAGTTCCAAAATATATTTAAATCACTAGCGCTTTCTGGATTTTAACATCCATCCTCAGGTGAATACAAATAATGAATTCATATTATATATAAATATACATGTACTTACAGTTCCGTTAATTTCGTCAATCCCTCAAACAATCCTTTCTGTAACGTTGTTAGTTTATTGCTGTATAGGTGTCTGAATTACAAAGAAAGCTTGATTAAATTATATATATCCATACAATATTGCTTGATTACATTTTGATGTTAACCCAAAACAAAAACAAAAAAACAAACAACCCAAAAAACCAACAGCAAACATTGAAAGCAATTTTAGCTGCAGTTTTGGTGTCGGAATGTTGTCCTGTAAGATTGTGATTGACTATTTTAATAATAGAAGAAACAAGTAAGGTTTATTAACTTTTTTGTTAATATGGTTAATTAAAAAACATGTTCAGAGGCTCTGAAGGAAGCAAAATTACATTATTGTCTTCCCATACAAAAATGAATTCTATGAAAGGCGAAGATATGGACCAGTGATCTGATAACCCCCACAAACAATACAAAATAGAGAGTTGGACAAACACGGACCCTTGAATATACCAAAGGTATATCATGCTATATATTCAATAAAACCGAAATCTTCATTTTGATAGAATACTCAACTTAGATTTAATCTTATCAATTATTATATTCTAAACTGTATAGCACATTTTTACAGCAAAGTGATATTTAAATATAGAGGTGCTAGTGCTGCAATGTTTGCTCTGGATAAATTTGATCTCCGTATATATCAGGAAATCAATAAATAATTCTAGGAGTGGATGAAAGTTAGAGAGTGAATCTTATATTAATGAATGTTATTAGAACACATAAATGCATAAGGAAAGACGTAAAAGAGATTTTTGCACAATTCATTTCCATCATCGCAGTCCATTGCCGAGTGTTGTCTTATTCCTTGATATCAATAACACCAATGACCCAAATATTGAAGATGTTTAACCCAAATTTCAAAATAATTTAAGTATGGTAGCATAACTAATGGTCTTGTTCTTGTTTTTAAGCATATATAAGTCATTCTATGCCATATCATACTACAAATATGTAGAATTTGATAAACCGTAACCATTCTCATAAATGTTATAAAAAACACAAATCCAGAGTAGGGAAAACACGGACGACAGAAACACTATAGATTTATCAGATGCTAGGAGTAAGCATCCCCTGTTAACCAGTTTCACCCGCCGTAAGACTACTGTTTTGATCAGGTAAACGGAGTACTCGGTAGTCAAACTCAGCATAAAAGAACGGCATAATTATTTCTATGAAACACGCCAGACAATATTGATGGATTTTAATTTGAAACTAAATCATAATAATTTATAACTGCCATAGAATATGCAAAATATTGACTTGAAACGCGACTGTAACATCAACGTTTTTGTCATTATCGTATTTTTCAGTAGCCTACCTCCATTTAACAAATGATCATACGCAGCATATGCTTTCGGATAGAATCAATTCAGATCCATAAACATCATATCCATATTTTTGCATACTAATTTTGACTAAGAATTACTCCGTTTACGTGATCAATTAATAGGGCTCAAGGCAGGTTTGACCAGTCAACATAGGGATGCTTACTCCTCCTAGGCACCCAATCCAACATCTGTTATATCCAGGGGTCTGTGTTTGCCTTTATCTTAAAGGACACAACGCATGTTTTTAAACGTTTTTCTTTTTTCAGCAAAATTCTTTCCATGCCTAAAACCACTTTAAATGTGTTTTAAATGAAATATGTTGCGTAGTTTTCGAGTTTGAAAGCGATGGAATTCAAATCTTGCGATATCGTGGTATGCATATTTACTTTCGCTATTTTACGTGCCATTATGTGTGACGTCATATGTGCCCTCGGATTTGAAAACATCTATAAGTCATTTCATAAACAAATTAGATTTAATCGACAAAAAAAAACAAAAAAACAATTATCACGTTAACAGCTTGTAAATAATATTGCATTAAGATGTTTTGTGCCGTATTCGGGTGTACTAGTTGTCGGTAGAAAGGATTTAGACTGAGTATTTTTCAATTTTTCGAAGGAAGGTACGAGAAAAAAGACGTGGATATGTTTTTGTTAGAGCAAGAAATTTACCTTTAAAATAAACCACCCAGTCACCTTTTCAAAAACCACTTGGACAGAAACCCAGATAAACTGCGAGAAAATGGATATATCGAAGCTAAGCACTACATAATTCTGTTCTGGTCTTCAAATTCAATACACACTCGGATCAACTAACCTTCACCTTGTAACAACATACCGTTTATATAACTTGTGCTTCCAGTTTCTACCAACTGGTAGATTTACAAAGATTTTAAAGATACAAAATAATTGAACTTTTAATCATATAAATAATAGAATATTGTATTTCTTAACTTTAAATGGAATTATAAAATTATTTCCACATTAACTCGTAACATCTTGAGTGCGTCAGTATAACGCCTTGCTCCCACTTCCTAACGATGTACAGATCACAATTTGTAAAATTAATATGATTGCTTTATCAAAATAAAATATTGTGATTTCCACTTTAAATTTGATTATTTTTATTGATTTGTGTGGTTTTTTCTTCTTTTTTCTTTCTTTTCGAAATGCACCCGTGACAGTAGCTTGGCCTAGGGTCTAGTTGTCAACAATGTAACGTATTATGATTTGTCTAATCCAAAAAAAAATAAGAAAAACAGTGTCAATTGCAGATGTATAAAGAAATGACATTACCAAACAGTTTGTAAACAGCGACCCATATAAACATTATTTACTCGCAATATTAGGGGCCTTCCGTGGCCGAGTGGCTAGAGCATTGCGCTCAAAATCACATGGCCTCTCACCTCTGTCGGCGCGGGTTCGAATCCCGCTCGCGCCGGTAAGTGAGAAAGTGTCCCAGTTTACTTTCGGAAGGTCGGTGGTTATCTTCCCAGGTACATTGTAACTGGGTTCTCTCTTCCACCAATAAAAACTGGGCGCCACTATATAACTGAAAAATTATTGAGTGTGGCAGAAAACATCAAAAACAAAAAATACTCACAATATTGCCGATTTCATACACGCTTTCAACGCTATATTTGGGTATTTACATTCTTTCGATATCTTTTCTTTATATATATATATATATATATATATATATATATATATATAAAGAAATATATATATATATATATATATATATATATATATATATATATATATATAAAGAAATATATATATATATAAATAAAGAAATATATATATAAAGAAATATATAAATATATATATATATATATATATGCATTGAATATGACATAAAAGAAATAATCAGATGCACTATATATATATATATATATATATATATATATATATATATATATATATAATTCAATAATAAAGCAGGAAAATATACAGTTCCAAAATATATTTAAATCACTAGCGCTTTCTGGATTTTAACATCCATCCTCAGATGAATACAAATTAATAATGAAAACAAAGTTGTTTATCTTAGAAACGTCTATTGTGACGTCATGACGTCATGATAGTCTTTGCGACGAGGGAATAGATACATGACGTCATAATACAAAAGTTCGGGAAAGATGACTTGGACAAAATAAGAATGAACATTTACATGATAAAAGTTGATGAATTAAGAGGTTTAACAATCAGAATTTCTCATATATGCATTGATTAAAGTTTGTTTAGTTTAGGAGAAAACAGTTTAATGATACAATTTTCTTTAGCAAGTCTCATGGACGTTGATTCTGTTTTAAGTTTATAAAATGGAAATACGATGTAGTTGCCTCTAGCACAGGTGTCAAAGTGTTCGCTGCATGGGGTATTTCTTGTACTGGGATCGTTAATTTGTTGGCGATGGACACGCATCCTGGCTGTTAGTTTGTCCAATATATTCCTCGCCACACCCGTTGCAAATAATGCAGTATAGTAAGTTTTTCGACTTGCATGATATGTTATCATTTACAGTAAAATATTTTCCGCATTTAAAAGTAATAGAAGGTACTGTTTTTAGGAAGGGACATGTACCACACCTTGAGTCACCACATGTAGAAACTGCGTATTTTTCAGGCGTTGAATTGAATTTGGCTTTTGTTAATATTTTTTTCAAGTTAGATGGTTGTCTTTGGCTGTGAAGTAGGTCGGATTTGGGAATAATTTTTTGAAGTTCTAAATCACGCTTGATAACTGTAAAATTCTTCTTAGCTTCCTGAAAGATATTTATATGTTTTGGGTTGTAAGTTGTCATAAATGGTATTAGGAAAGGATCGTGTTCTTTTTCTCTTGTTGTTCTAAGTGTATGCTGTGGAATTTTCTTTGCTTCATTTATCGCTGAAAGAATGAGTGTTTCCGGATAATTCTGCGCAGTAAGAAATATTTTCAATTTCGCCAGTCTTTGGTCTTTAGTATTTTCATCTTTAACAATAGTGTAAATCCTTCTGGCCAAATTGTACGGTTTTATATTTTGGGAAAAATCCGAAGAAGACCTGATCAAGTTTCACAATTTGTTGAATACGCTCAATCCAAATATCCAGTTTACCATGGAATACAGTGATACTTCGATTCCTTTTTTGGACATCAAGGTGATAAAACATGAAACCAACATCCTAACTGATATATTTTACAAAACAAAAAACAACAAAAAACGGACACACACCAATATTTGAATTTCAAACCATGTCATCCTACACACACTAAAAGGAATATCCCGACAAAATAACGACAAAATAGCATGACGCTTTCCCCGCGATACAACCATCAGAACATGTACATGTACGCTGTGACGTACTTTTACATTTTGACGTCATATGGTGCGAAGTGCACAGAGGTACATTTATAACAGCACCGTGATTTTGCGTTCAACATTTGATGAATCAATTTAGCTACTTCAATGCAAATTGCCTTATAATCATGGACGGATGTGGGATTCAGTTTAGAGAGGATTAGAAAAAATCTGAGACGAGGGGGCGGGTGACAGCTTTTAGGTGCTCGATGGGAATAATTTGTTAATCGGGGATGGACGCATATATTTTGTGCTTATATCCATTGATTTATTATCATATATCGTGATTCAATTTCTTCACGATGAAATAAATTAATATTTACATCAGTCTTCATGATAACTTTTCTGAGACGCTATTCATACTAACTAGCTAATTGAATAGATTTATTTGCTCGTTGTCCTTATGAATTTGTTTGCTAGTCCGTAAATAAAAACACACATGTAACAGAAACATCAGACACGATTTATATGGATGCATCTATAACACAGGGACATGTATTAAAAAATTGAGATTGTTAACAAACACAAATCAGACTTTTAAAAATAAAAAAATAAATTGTCATCGATTTTTTTCAATCCAAACACTTTATTGATCGAAAATTTTCCCCTAGCTATACCAGCTAGTGCTGAGACAATTTCTAGACGCGAGTAGTCTCGGGGAGTCGGCTAGTTCATCTGCACGAGCTTTAATGGAGAGTGCTACATTGTACATGTATAAATTTATTATGAACATATTTTGTCAGTATCAATGTTTTCTCTGAACGTCCTCGATATACAGACTGTGGACAAAAGTATCGGAACGGTTTACGTGACGTTACACAAGAATGAAACTGTTCGTGTTATTTACGGCAGGCATTTTCAGTGTAGATACGATTTGACACTACACCTTAGGTATTTTCATAATGATGATGACTTCCTGTTTACACTAACTACGTTATTTTTGTCGTCTGCAATCATAAAGTAAGTAAAGACCTCTCCAAACAACATGGCCTCGAAACATAAATATGCATCGGATGGTGTCAAACAGTCAGTTGCTACATTAGTTCAGAATGGAAATTCTTTTCAGAAAGTTGCAGATATGTTAGATATGGCTAAAACATCTGTGCATCGAATTTACAGAAATTTCTGTGAACGAGGAACTGTAAAAACAGCCCCTAAAACAGGTCGCAAGAAAAGTCTCAGCGATCGTGACGGAAGGAAAATTTTACGACAAGTGAAGGCTAACAGGAAAACTCCATTGGCCGATGTGACGAATAATTTTAACAATAATGAAAACAGAAATGTATCCAAAAAGACAGTGTGGCGTTTTCTTAAGAATCAGAGGTATAGTCGATGTGTCTGCAAGAAAAAAATCAGGATTTCCCCTGTAAACAGACAGAGAAGAGTGGCATGGTGTCGAGCCAAATCAACATGGACAAACGATGACTGGAAAAAAATTATTTTTTCAGACGAGAGTCAAATTGTTATTGGTAGTGATAACAAAGTGTATATCTGGAGAAAAAGTGACGAGGCCTTTAGACCAGAATGTATTTCACCTGTAAAAACCAAGAAACTTGCCGTGATGGTTTGGGGTTGCATAACCTATCATGGCGTCGGCACATTAACACGTGTGGAGGGGAACATCAATTCAGATAAATATATTCAAATCATAGACAACAATCTATGGCCAGTAATAGCAAGACACTTTCCTGACAATAATTATATATTTCAAGATGATAATGCACCAGTTCATCGTTCTAGGGCTACTAAAACATTCATGGAATATAACCATATCAACACGATGGAGTGGCCGGCACAGAGCCCAGATATAAACATTATAGAAAATTTATGGTTAAAGATTAAAAAAAAGATAGAGCAATCAATGGATGAGATTACCTCTGTGGAACAATTATATGATAAAATTTATTCAATTTGGACCCGTTTCGATTGTGAAACTATTAAACATTTGTACCAATCCCTCCCCAAGAGAATCACTGCAGTACGGAGAGCCAAAGGCTATATCACGAAATATTAAAGTAAGTTTTGATGAATAAGGTATTTTTTGGACAGGGAGATACAAAATTGTCTTCTCTTGAAAATAGTGGCAATTTATTTTTAGTATTCTTTATGAAATATGGTTATTTTTAGCATCGAATCAAACGCGAGTATTTTTTGCAAACTGGACAACGTCATAAATCGTTCCGATACTTTTGTCCACAGTCTGTACATGTTCTAATACTTGTAAGTGGTGTACGTTTTACGATATTTTGACACACACCTGTTGATTTTGAATAAATGTTGTAAGTTTTGCTGCATTTGTAACCGGACACATTCAACATTGAATCCTAAAGTGGCATGCAAACGTTGAGATTAAACATTCAATTTCAATACATAGGATGTTTCTGGTATTAAAGAAAAAAAATTACATTGAAGAGATTGACGGTATATAAGTTACACATTGAAGAAATCGACGTTATATATTTGTATGCATCTATTTCATCAAATATTTTAATTTAAATTGTACTCTGACAAAAGGACACATAGATGTATATGCAAGGTGAAGATAACGAACAGTGATCAATCTCATAACTCCTATAAGCAATACAAAATAGATAGTTGGGACATATATAAGATGGATCATTACTCGTTATCTTCACTTTTCCATCAATGATATGGAAGGTGAAGATAACGAACACTGGTGAATCTCATAACTCTTTAAGGAATACAAAATAGAGAGTTGGGCAAAGATGAACCCCTGGATATACGATCGGTGGGACCAGGTGTCTAGGAGGAGTAAGCATTCCCTGGCGACCGGTCAAACCCGCCATGAGTCCTATAGCTTGATATATTGAATGCTTAACACTGTTTCCATCCAATTGAGACATTATATGGTGTTGTGAATAGTACAGTCAACGATAAGAGAATGGAAGGTATAACATAATCCAATCATATGATAGCTCATTTTGTTCATGTATGCATACTGAAAGATTTTACATAGGTTGTAAGAAAGTGGTGCTTATACACGTGGTTTTCTCTATTTTTCCTTTCAAAGTTTTTGACAAATTGGAACAAAGTTAGTAAGATGTGTATTGTGTAAACAGATCAACAACTCCCATGCTAGAATGATTTGTATAACTCATTGAATCTATAATGACGATTATTGTTTATTTACCATTCATTATACAGTACAATCAATATCTGGTTAAATTGTATGAAGTTTTGATTTTCAAAAATCCAATTTACAAACGGATATTATCTTTAATATTTACTAGAGTTGGTATTCAATCTATTTTTAATAGTGCTAATTTCACTTTCATTTGGGAAATAAATACATGATCATATTAGGATTTTTTTTAATCCAAAAGACTCTGTATCATAATAGCATGTTCGACATATGAATTTTATATCCCTTTGAAGTGAACCAGAAAATGTACACTGATATTCACGCAATCGATTGACAGATATGTTTCAATGAGATTATTCTGAGCATAAAAGGCCAATATTTGCAGATTTGTATAGTGCATATAGTTAAGTTTTTTTACTTCTTAACTTCGTATTTCTGATAGGAGCTACGATATTACTTATTGTTTATTTATCGTCACCGTTTCCTCATTGTACAGTATTAATTATCAAAAAATATTAAAGGGGAAAGCCGGCGCTCTAAATTCTCGGCAGAGAAAATAAGTGCTTTGTCATTAGGGAGGAAGGATAGACCATGCTTAAACAAATACACAGGAATGGGAGCACTCTGAATGATCAAAATAATGAACTCGGTACTGTACCACTGCAACTTCCGGAGAGAAAGAAAAACAGCGTGGGTACTTATTGAATATCCCTACTAGAATCTTTACAAGGCTATTTATCATTTCATAATTCAAATTCAAAACAATAAAATCCATGTATCACTCGTTTTCTGTTAAGTGAAGGAGAAGAAAGAAATTTTATAGAAAAAAATTAAGGAAGTAGACCAATATGAGAATATATTCAAAACCAGGTTTTCTCATGTCAAATGTTACTGTTTGGTATCGTTTTAATTATATAAATACATTGAAAACAATATAATGCATATTATAAAAAAAACTGCGTTTTTTTTTAAATAAATAACTACAACATTTATTTTACCCCGACCAGTTTTCACACCTCCTGAAAGGAAACCAATAACCACAGCATTTATCGGGACTACTTAATACTGATTGTATTTTCTCAGTATTTATCAACAAATATCAAAATCCACAGTACAAATGACAATAAGAATCAACATGTCACTGTACCAATAAAATATCAATAACAACAGTGAAAACACCATTAATCAGAATGCATCAGTACTGACAGAAGAATAACAGTGATTATCAACATTTATCAGTAAAACATATCATTCTCGGTGCACTTTCCGAACAGCATTTGAAAAAAAAAAAAAAATCCACGTAGACATAACTGTTTCCTGTTCTGCCATTATCGTAAACTCCTCTGTAATGTTAGAATTATGACATCTAAGTAGTCATTACAGTACTTAAAAATGTATTCCTTTAGTGAAGAGAGTGTGTATTCTTTCAATTGTATAGATGCAAAATATCACATCTCTATCTGATTATCTATGGGAAGAACCCACACTTCAAGAATATTGACATAGTATTTAATAATGCAGGTGTGAAATTGCTGTATATACAACCTTATGACAGCATACAACGTCCATAACTGTTGATCATTTTAACTTTTATATCCCTATCCTTGCTTTGTGATAATGTTCACTAAATTTTATGAATCTTTTATTTGTCTATTGCTGAAAAGTTAACAATAAGACATAAAATAAGCTGGTATATTCAAGGGTCCGTGGTTATCCACCTCTCTATTTTGTATTGTCTATAGGAGTTATGAGATTGATCAAAGCTTATCTTCACCTTTGTAAACTATGAAATACTTTTCATTTGCTTCTCTCTTTTTTTTTGATTAGTTGTAACATATTGATTATCATGCACAATCTTCAGTTGCCTTTGCAGATGTTAAAACACATATGCGTACGTGGGATAATGCACGAAAGGTAAATATAACGATCAGTGATCAATCTCAAAATTCTCATAAGAAATACAAAATAGAGAGTTTGGCAAAAACGGACCCATGGGTATACCAGAGGTGGAAACAGGTGACCAGGAAGAGTGAGAACTCCATGTCAACCCGTCACACATGCTGTGAGTCATATGTCTTGATCAGGTAAACAGAGTAATCAGTAGTCAAATCAGAGTGCCAAAACGGTCTTACAATGAATATGAAGGAAGTCAAACATCATTTGACCCAATGATATGGTGTATTGGAAAACTACATATAAATGTAGATCATAATAGCTACCATATAAGTTGCGAAATGCTGACTTTAAACGGAACTGTTTAAACCCCTGTAACATTAACTTGTTTGACATCAGCCTGTCTTTTAACAAAACAATGAAATATTAATATGTGTTAAAGTCACTACTTGTTCATTCTTTCTACAATAAAATTCCTTAGGGTTCCTGCTTCCCTTCTTTCTTTTTTATTCTTTGAATGATCTATTTGACTGCTCTTTCTTAAAAATATTTCTACCTTTGCATTTGTTCAAAATTTTATCACTAAATTATCACTATGGTGTTTCCATAAAATGCCATGGATTTCAAAACATACCATTTGTTATGTAAAATGTAATTTAATAATGTGTAGAACTAGAACACAAACAGGATCTAAAAATTAAGAGGATGTCGGGATGTATTACTGATTAAGGTAGAAAGAACGAATATTGTGTCCAATGCCATCTCATGTGCTATGACACTCTTAATTTTTCAATCATTACTTGTTTGCGCATAATCTACATCAATTTTTTTATTGACATTTCCAGATATCCCTGTTTGTAAATCTGTAATTTTCCAAAACCATTTTTCTGTAAGATGTTTATTTGATTATCTGATAGATCAATCTGGATCCATTAAGCATTTTATATTTCAAATTGTATTACATATCATGAAACAAAGCTCCGCTATTTATAGAAGAGTGTTAAAGGACACAACGCATGTTTCTAAACTTTTTCATTTTTTCAGCAAAATTAATTCTTCTTATGCCTAAAACTTCTTGCATGTAATTTTGTATACTTTGAAAACATGAGATGTGTCCTTTAATCATCACGGTGATAGGTAGATATCTGATATTTTGCTCGTATTTCAAAACATCCGACCAGTCGCGGTATCTCATTAGTACTTGGGCGAGTCAATAGGTAACCAGCCCATTCCATTACCGATTGATCGAGACGGTCACGATTTTCATGCCTTGTTTTAATATATGTTTTATACCTGGGTACAAAATTGCACGCGTATCGAGTCATTCTTTAATAAGATATTGAATGTCAAACATGGCTAGAGATGTAAAGGCATGCCTTTCATCTAAAGTTGAATACCGTGTTATAATTCGGTACTTGCATTTAAAAGGTAAAACATGCAAGGAAATACATGGCGAGTTAGCCGATGGTTATGGGTCTTCTGCACCATCTTATGCTCAGGTTAAATTCTGGATAGGGGAATTCAAACGCAGTAGAACGTCTTTAGCAGATGAAGTCAGGTCTGAACGCCCACTGGATGCCACCGACGAAGAAATGTGTAAGAAAGTTCGGGATATAAGCAGATCGGGACGTGCAGGGGTTGGCATGTTAAAGAGTCCTCACTGTTACGACTTTAGCGTTAGGTATAGTTCTGAATTAATAGTGCTTCAACTTTAGCTGGTGACGTCTCAACATAAGTTAAATTCTCGACGGGACGTAAAACAATCAGCCTTCTAACCAACTAACCGTCTATGTTTCAAGTTTCAACATTTCATTGTTAACTTTGATTAGGAATTATCAATTTGGCAAACAAGTAATACTAGTAATCGCAACACTTCATTTGAATGATATGACCAGAACAATCAATGAATTATCTGTTTCTCAAACTCTATTAAGATATTTTAGTACTTCAAATAAAATCGATACTGCTTTGTTGAATTAATAAATTTGCAAGCATTTGATTTTGCTAAGTGAAGCATTCTAGGTGGTTTGCTCCTTTCTCCACTGAACTTTTTGCATAGATTGTGACTACTTTAAATGTTTGTCGTACAGACTGATGTGTACTACTACGCCAGTTGAACAGTGAACGAACGCTGAACGGTTTAGGGACGAACGGTTCTGTTTGGGGAAACGAACGTTTACCGGTTTGAAGGGAACGGTTTTCAACGATAACGGAACTGTTTTTATCTGAAACGGAAAACATTGAGATTGAAAACGAACGGTTTTCTTCGGTCGAAAATTGAAAACGAACGGTTTGGCTTCGATTTCAAATTCTGCATTTCTGACAATTTTGGTACTTTTTATTCATATATAGACATTGCGGAAAAGAAAGAGAGTACGTGTCAAAAAAGTTTAATTTGATCGATATGATGAATATTTTAAAAAAGAAGGAAGAGAGAGGGAAGTATATTAATACATACAATTACATGTGCCTTACATTACACATGTGGATATTTATATTTGTGTTACACATGTATGTAATCAATTAAAAATCACTTTACACATTAAAAAAATGGAATTGTGTGATTTGAGGCGTGGTCCGATTTAGATATAATACAAAGTAACATTGCCACTCTTTACTCAAAATGTTATGATTTTTTTTCTTCCGATTACTTAGTGCACAGGTAATTTCAAAGAGGAATTCAGTTTGTACATGTATAACGTGTAATTTGGAACATTTATATATGGGCTCAATGTAGTGCATTAAAGCGTTTGAAATCATATACAGTTCCTGACACATTGATTTTGACTACGGTTAACTCCGTTTACCTGATCAGGATATAGGGCTCACGGCGGGTGTGACCGGTCGACAGGGGATGCTGAATCTTCCTAGGCACTTGATCCCACCTCTGGTGTGCCCAGGGGTCCGTGTTTTCCCAACTATATAGTTTGTATTGCTTATAGGAGTTATGTGATTGATCACTTTTCGTTATCTTCACCTTTCATACATTTTCATAATGAATGTATCAAAAAATGAATACATCAATGAATGTCTATGTAATCTAATAATAAATAACAATTCTGGATCGAATTTCAATTTAGAACCCTTAATAACAATTTTCAATAAAAATATTCATTGTGCATTAAAACCCCCGATAGGGGTATGCCTGCATTGTTTCATTGTGATGGTGACATGTGACGTTAATTAATGGTACATATAAAGGTACCCTTTCGATAAACATACATTAAAAGGGTTTGGGTGACATATCCCAAAATTAAAAGAGGATATCAAAGAGGGCAAAGTCACTTGAGATGGGGACCTATTGTGTGAACTCTGTGTCCACTCTCCCGTAGACTAGTACAATGTACACCATTACTGTAGCAACTCTTAGTGCCTCGACCAATTCATACCCTCTTTTGAAGATGACACCACACAAACTGCTTTTGGAATTCTTATAAATGATTGTTTTTGATTTCCCGAAAAACATTTTCACGACTCGGAAATATGTCAAATTCAGATCAATGTAAGAGTTGTCCGTACTTAAAGTAGATCATGTAATTTGACATTTTATTTCCGAGCTTTTTCTTTTCATCAACAGTAACATTATTGCTATTCATTCATTTATTTATTGGTTTAAAAATGAAACATCCATGTTCATTCATTTTGTTCTTCAGTAAAAAGATTTTACCCATTGATTAAGAATATACTTTGTCGTGTCGTGATATACTTGTAATTTGTCGGTAAACATTTACGGATGTGAACTGCAGAACTGTCCACCCTTGTACAAGTTTAAAATATTGTGTCGAATCAGGAACGATAGCATTTTCCATGTCGACCTAACGCCATGTTGAAATAAAATAACAAACTGACGTGCGAGTTCCAAGTGACCATGCGGGAACGCATAGTTTGTGGGAACGAACGGTTTGGGCTTGAAACAAAACGCTGAACGCTTGAAACGAAACAGTTTAGTGTGGGAATGGAACGGTTTTATCGAGAACAAAACAGTTTAAGGTGGGAATTGGACAGTTTTTATCGAGAACAGAACGGTAACAGAACGCTTCAGGGTCTAAATGTTGAGTTTCTTGAAATAAGTTTTTGTTTTTTATCGCGACAACAGTGGCCGTGATAGATGATATCGGTTTGCAAGGTATCTCATAAGCAGCCATACTTTCACATCACTTGTGAGTTGATTGACAAATAAACAATCACTATATATTTCATTTCAAACGTATTGTGTGTTACCGTCAGGGATTGAGTCCTGGACACTCCGGTTGCAAATATAATAACAAAATTTAGATAGCGCCTTATATAAAACAAATTACGCTAAGGTGTATTAAAAAGATGAGCAGAAGAATGTAACAATAAAACACAATCAAAAGAAATGAAATTAGATGACAATATGAAAAAAGATTTTACACTTGTAGAATTATCAAAATAAAACACAATAATTAAGATCGATAGTTAAACTTGTTTTTATGTTGAACGCTATGCAGAGTTTTCTAAAAATACACTAAAGTGCTTTACGCAACTAGGTTTAAAACTTCCGTAGTAAAATACACTATAATTTTGTGGTGAAATTACTTAAGAGTTCTAGAACTCTTACGGTTAAAAACCGAAACGATACTACCTATATTTTGACTGTGACATCTATCGTAAATTCCCCGCATTGTAATTTCTAGCTGTAATGATGTGCTCCCCTTAGATTTTTCAATGGGGAGGGGGGTTAAAACGCCTTAGGATATCAGTAATATTGCAGATGTGGGAGTGAATCACTACTGCAACATTTTCGATCATTCTACAAATTAGCTGACTTTCTTTACGTAAATAAAATGATATTCTATGTTTCTTTGACATTATCTGAATTTACAATCTGCATATTACGATTTCCGAAGCTCTATTTTACCGTTTCCAGCAATTTCTATATATTCATATTTAGCGATTCATATTTATGCGCCATGTATGATTTACTGAAGTTTCAACTTCCGGGTGCTATATGGCAATGTAAGGTAGTGTTTACATCAATGGACGAGTACGGAGGGAAAAGCGGATTCGTCAGTATTAAAAAAAAGTTTGAATTTGATATCAAGTTAAAAAAAACGAACAGCAGAATGTATATTTGTTCTGCCTCCATATCATTTCCCTTCCTTTGTCGTAATGACTCAATTATCTACATTTTAGAGATGATTGTCAATGTTTAAGTCTTTCACTTGATCCAACTACAAGATCTCACGATAACAAGCATGCAGGAGCAGACGAAGAATTTGGCATGTTGTACGTGATATTCAATTTAAAAAAAACACCTCTATTAGACATACCAAAGCACAAAGTTAGTAATATGTTTTGGTGTAAATAACATTGGAGACAAATACAAGGGGTTTATTACAGGTTATTGGTAAAAATATTTTCAACCATTACGAAGATCCTGTGGATTTGTAGCCCTTTCCCGAAAACGTCAGAATAGAACAAAATCAGAGAGGGGTACATTAGTGCAGGTATATGACAATCACTTGAATAACCCATAACATTTTACTTTTGGAAAACATCAATAAGTCGTATTTGTAAACAAAAGGTCGGGTGCAGGCAGGTTACCAGCTGAATTTTTATTGATATACATGTACTCAGAAATAAATAAAAATTCTTTAGACAAAAACTACTGTCACAAAATGAAAATAAAAAATTCTCTCAACGTCGATGAAGTTCTCTAGTACCAGTAAGTATTGTGCATTTGACGATCTTTTGATGAGCACCCGCTGATCTTAACATAACTTATTTTAAGTACTACGACATTTTAACAGGACACATCCAATATCAACACATAAACAGACATATAAACGTTGAGCTTAACATTTCATGATATTGTTTTTAAAGAAAACAAATCAGTGAAGAGATTCCTTTTATATATGTTATTTATCTATTCCATCAAAAAAGTAAATCTAAATTGTATTCTAACAAAGGAAACATAATTTTATGAAGCCTTTAAAATTTTAGGGGTATGCTCTCCCCCAAATCCATTTTAGATCCGCCAGTGATAAGCACCCAAAATAGGCCCTAAACGTACAATTTAAAAATCACATACAAATTATCTTGATAAAGATTTTATATTTGTTTATGTGCTTAAAAAATCTAGCAGCTTTCTTTCGATTTCACTCAATGGGCCACTATATAAATCACACATTATTTTCTAATCACCTACATTTATGTTATTTTAATAGCATTCCTTCAAATAATCTGTTTACTATAATGTTCTTTAAACTTCTATATCGTATATGTTCATTTACATGTTTGAACGATATTTCCTATGTTTATAAATTTCAAAAACCACACAAGTTTTCTTACATACATGATGGTATCAATAAAAGGTGAAGATAAGGAAGTGATCAATCTCATAACTCATATAATGTAAAACTTATACGGTACCAATTTTGATGCACCAGATGCGCATTTCGACAAATAATGGCTCTTCAGTGATGATCAACAGAAATATTTGAAATCCGAAATAACAATGAAGTTTTAGAGCTATTATAGCCAAAAACAGCGTGCCAAAAACAGTGGAGGCAAATTCGTCTAATGATAAGAGCTATGCATGAGGGAGATAATACTTAATTTTGAAATGAATTTCTAAATTTTATAACAGCAATTAAATATACATCCGTATTTTCTAGTAACGAAGTACTTAGGAATATAAGGAATACAAAATAAAGAGCTGAGCAATCACGAACTACTGGATATATTAGAGTTGGGATAAGGTGCCTTGAAGGAGTAACCGTCCCCTGTCCACCGGTCACAGCCGGTCACAGCTCACATGCCGTGAGCCCTATACCTTGATCAGGTAAACAGATTAATTTTAGTCAAATCAGTGCCCCAAGAAAGGTCTAACAATCGATATGAAACACGTCAGAGAGCATTCTATTCAAAGACTAGTTGTATTGACAGACTAGATCATTGTAACGACCATAAAATTGCGAAATACTGCTTTAAAAGGAGATATTTGAAACCCCTGTAACATCAACTTTAGTAGCCTGATTATACGTAGAACAAGCATATGTGTATTGAATAAATTTAGAAATTTATACATCACATGGGGGTAATAATGGTAAATATTGCTACATAAATACGATTGATTTAAACAGATTTCATTGTATGAGTGTATATCATATACAACTAGCTGCAATAATGTAGCCCTATCCATTTTTTTTTTAATTCTGACGTTTTCGGGATAGGGCTACAATTCCATAGGATCTCCGTAATGGTGCAAAATAATTTTATGAATAACCGATAATAAACTCTGTGTATTACTCCCAAATGTTGTTTACACCAAAAGGAGTACCAACTTTGTGCTCGGGCATGTCTAATAAAGGTGTTTTTCATTAAATATAATGTACAGGATGCAAAATTCTTCGTCTGCTCCGCCATGCTTGTTATCGCGAGATCTCGTAGGTGGATCTAATGAAAAGCCTAATCATTGACAATCAGCGCGAAAATGTAGTTACTCGAGCCACTTCGACAAAGAAAGGAAAATCATATTGTTGCAGAAAGAATTTACACTCTGCTGTTCGGTTTTTAACTTGATATTAAATTCAAACCTTTTCAATACCGACGAAATAGCTTTCGCCTCCATACTTTTCCATTGATGTAAATACTACCTTATATGGCATATGCAAATGACTTGACAACCGGAAGTTGAAACTTCAGTACATCAAACATGGCGCACAAATATGAATCGAGAAATTGGAATTTATCGAAATTGTTGAAAACGGTAGAATAGAGCCTCACAAATCTAAAGTTGCAGGTTGTAAATTTATATAATGACTAAGAAACATAAAATATCATTTTATTTACGTAAAGAAAGTCAGGAAATGTTTAGAATGAGCGCAAATGTTGCGGGAGTGAATCACTCCCGCATTTGCACCATTACGGAGATCCTAAGGAGTTGTAGCCCTCTCCCTAAAAAAAAAAAAAAAAAAAAAAAAAAAAAAAATCAGAGAGGGCTACATTATTGCAGCTATATACAACGGTTTCAACATAAGTTCTTCCAACGCACGGGACTATCACCTTAATTCCAAATGTCAATATACTAACTACTATGATAAATAGACATAATCATTTCTTAGTTACATTAAAAAGATAGATGAATATTCATGTATTAATAGTCAGTTATTTGAATAGAGCATGGTGTTACGCAGTGATATCTACGTTTTCCAGAATCTCTAACTTTGATTAAGTATGTTGGTTTATTTCAACATGTTGAGCTTCTGTTCCCCATAGAAGTAAATGACAATCAATAATAGATAATGGAGTAAATGTAAAAGACATCATAATAATTGAATCCTGGCATTATATAATACATAGATATGGGAAGTTGACAAATGAGGAACTGAAAACATCCCGTTTGTCATAAATTGGACTTGTTAGTTTGCAGATAACATCTATTTTCAATCAAATATCTATGTACGAAGCAAATGTTGAGGACTCTGTGGTGCCTTTATTTCGAGTTCACAGGGATATATCGAATCGAGATATGAATAAAACTGATTATTGTTAATAAATAAACGTCGTAAATATATCTAAGTGTCGACACCACAGCAAGAAGTTTTTTTTTCTTCTCATGTGGAAACTTTTGAATAAACTCTGCTTTATAGGAATAGAAAAACGGGTCAACTAAAAGTCGATGCTTTTCGATAACATGAGTATTCATTTTTAAATAGAATAGTTCAGATTCCAATTTAAGAATAGTTCATAGTGAGCAAAGTGTATATAGAGATACTTACAGAGACTCTAGATTTCCCAATCCTTCAAACGCTCCCTTCTCCAACGTTGTTAGTTGATTGCTGGACACAGATCTATATTAAAAAGATATATTGATTACCCGGCAATCATTGACACGGAATTGCTTAATTAGATCGCAATGAATAAAAATCAAGAACATTTAATATATGATCTGGAAAGAAGACGGAATGATACATATCAGAAAAGCCATCAATAAATTATGAAGTTGGGTTGAATGCTGTTCCTCTCTAGTGTTGATGAAAAGGTGAAGATAAAACACGACAACCAATCTCATAAACACTACTAAGGTGAATCATTCCATCAAAATTCCAATTAATCTGTTCCATAAAGCACCTTATATGAAGTATACTTTCACAATCAAAAGACCGATACAAACTGTCAATTATTCTGTTTTATTGTTGGTGATTTTCCGGAATGATAAAAAAGGTGTATTGTTTACCAATAATAATTTAAGGGCCAAAATTCGCTTTGATTTAATGAATAATATAAATAGTTGAATGAGGCATTGACTGTGGAAGTGATGATAGCTATTTTTGTCTCAAAATCTTTCAATGACATAAAATATATATAACACTGACTAATAAAAACATTCATTTTTTTTTTTTTACAAAAAAAAAGAGAAACCTAACAAAACTACGTTACATAACCGATTTTAGTGTAAAAAAAAATATATGGAAGAATTATTGTCTTGCAAGACAATAATTATCAAATCATCAAAATCACATATTCATGTCCATCCTTTGAAGTTAAAAAGTGTTTGAAATTATTAAATAATGGTGTTGTATGTATTTATGAAAAGCAATTTCCATTAGATTCAATGTGGTGACAAAATGACAGCAAATGCCCTTGAAATAAGGTATGTCTCAAAGACGCAGCTAAATGTTTTATTTTTTCAAACAAAAAAATTATGAAAATCAAAAACATCACTTGTTGATACTTTTTGGGATATACGTCTAAATTCTTCTAAAACACTCTTCCGATAGTGAATAATACTTTCACTAGCCGTTGAGTACAATTTTACCCCTGGAAGTACCAGATAGAAGAGGGTGCTAAGAAGGTAAACATCCCGAATTCATTCATCACAACACCCCTGCACAACACACTCGTCACAACCTAGCAACACCCCATTACACTCTCATAACATCCCACCACACCTTCAAAAAACTGTCACACCCGCACAAAATACCCCATCATACCCAAACAACTCCCCATCACACGAACAAAACACCCAATCACACCCATAAAACACCCCATCACATCCGAACAACACACCCATCACACCCACATAACACCCATCACATCCATACCACACCCAATCACACCTATACAACACCCCATCACACCATACAACACCCCATTACACTCATACAACACCCATCACACCCACACAACACCCTATCATACCCACACAACAACCCATCCACCCATACAAGACCCGATCACACACCCAATATTTAAACACACCAACACAACACCCTATCACACCCATACAACACCCCACCACACCCACACAACACTCTATCACCCCCGAATAACACCTCATCAAACCTGTACAACACCCCATCACACCCACAACACTCCCATCACACCCTCACAACACCCCAACATACCAATACGATAACCTCATCCCACTCATACAATACACCATCACAACCACACAACACCCTTTTCACACCCACAGAACACCCCATCACACCCACACAACACCCCCATCACACCCATACAGCACCCCATCACACATATACATTACCTCATCACATCCAAATAACACCCCATCACACCCTCACAACATCCCATCACACCCATACAGCACCCCATCACACATGTACAACACCTCCGCTCCTTAGTGCCCGTTACTTAGATATTATGACATTTTTTCAACAAAAAAAAAATTTGTGAGGAAGATATATACTTTATGATAAAGAAATACAACCAGAAGTAATAAATGAATTAGCTGTTAGTTATAAAACTGATAATTGTGTTATGAATGCGCATAATTCATACTCGAAATGAGTTCCTTACAAAACTTTACATCAAAATAAAGGAAAATCCTATTTTGACGCTCTTCATCAAGAAATTGATCTCCTTTATTAATTCATTAATTTGTAAACAATTTTACATTAAGAGATTGTAGTTGTCTGATTACAATATTTTCTGACACCTCTTTTGGAATCCGATTCGGTGAAAGGCAAAGATAACGAACAGTAATCAGTCTCATAACTCCCACAAGCGATACAAAATAGAGAGTTGGGCAAACATGGACCTCTCGATATATTATATGTGGGATCAGGTGTCAAGGAGGAGTAAGCATCTCCTGTCCACCGGTCACACCTGCTGTGAATCCTATATCTTAATCAGGTAAACGAAGTATTCCGTAGTCAAAGTTAGTGTGCCAAGAACAGTCTAACGATAGGTACGAAACAAGTCAAACAACATTTGACCCAATGATAGGTTGTATTGATTGTTTTCACGACCATATAATTTGCGAAATGCTGATTTTAAACGAGACTGTTGATCATTATAATTGAATTATTTAATATATCTGATTTATATTGATGCTCATATATATATAAAAAGATGGGATTATCGAGATTTTCTAGCATGAGGATTTGTAAAGTTACACATAGACACAACCCCGAGTGATTTCAATATTGAATCCTTTGTTTGATAATTCCGAAATCGGCATAAAATTATTTTTTTTGTTCAATGTCAACATTTATTCTGGCAATGTCAATACATTACTTCTGTGTGCGATATGCTGACGATTTTTAAAACACGATTTAAAAATAGATAAAGGAACATTCACACATACCAAAATATCATAGTGTTCACTAATATTCTTACTGAAAGTCAGGAATTATGGAATTAGGATTACCTTCCGGTTTCAATTAAACACCGTCAAGTTAAATCAAACACCATAACCATCCCCCCCCCCCCCTAAAAATCGTCCTGTTGCAATAAAGTATATGATAAATGGAAATAGTGACAGGGATTTTCATCATATTGATTTTAATTCATAAGATTAAGCTCAATGTGGTGAAGACAGAAATTACAGGAAACTTTTGTTTAAGTACCTGTGAATACTATACATAAATTCTTAGATATAACTATCTTTCGAAGTTTAAAAAGGAGGGAACTATATCTAGTACAGTGGTGAGGGTGATGGGAGTGAGATATTCAGTGTGATACTATTCTGAAAACTGAATAAATCTGAAATCAGCTCTACTTTCTACCTTCCCTCTCACCGCCGTTTGTTCATTTAAATGACTTGAACGACCATGAACACGCATTTTGTCTAAATTTGATGAAATAGAAAAGTAGCGGGTGAGAATTGTATCAAACATGACGGAAATGGAAATATGAAAAATACGAAAGAAATGAATATTGTCAACAATTCAATTCAAAAGAAGCTAGTCCCCTCTACCTGAGTCTTATCTAACATTGTGGAAATACACATAGTTGACTCAAAATCCAAATTCAAAGCGCTTAAAGCATCATGGATCCCCAAAATAATCTCATGTAACCATAAATTAAAACACTTTTTCCAGAGTTTTTGTCAAAGGAATCAAGGATATTTACTATCTATCAAAGACAAACGACTCATTTTTGAATGAAAGTGGAATGTTACATAAATACATACCCTATTTTATGGAGAAACCATTACATATTTCAATGAAGCTAATTAAGGGCAAATCAACAACATTACAATTTTCCCAAATATTTGGAAAAATAAAAGATTTACTTATAAAAATGAGACACTTTGTTTTTCGAATTGGATGAAAAGTGGTATTTGAAAAGTAGATGATCTGTTTAATGAAATTGGATTCAAGGATATTACTGATTTTTCAAATCTTAAAAACCAACATAACTGGTTGTGTGGATATGAAATACTAAGAAACGTTTTTAATAAAATAAGTCATAAGACAAAATACCATTCAGAAAAAGAAAACATGGTTTTATTTAAAAGTGAAAAAATTGAATATATAAATTGGCAAATCTTGTAAATTCTTTTAGATATTTTTGTTGATGATAAGTTTCAAAGATCATATATGGAAAGTATGTGGGAAAAGACGTATGTTGGAAAAGTCAGACTGGACTAATATTTATAGAAAGAATGTATACAAAGTTGTTAATAAAAGTGTTGCTGAATTTAACTATAAACTTTTGCACAATCTTTTATGCAACAATTATCTACTTAGCAAATGGAAAAAAGATGTTCATAGAAACTGTACATTTTGTACTGATGTCATTTAAAACAATGCACATTTAATGTTTGAATGTCAAAATGTAAGACAGATATGGAATACTGTTGAAATGGTGCTCGAAATTGACATTCGATGGAAACATATTGTTCTCGGCTTTTTTTAAAGTGCATACATTTAACTTTGTGATTTCATATATTGGTTTTAGAATTTACAAAAGTAAAATTATGTTAAGTCTTGAAAACAAAACTGAAAGTATGAATAATCTGTTAATATAGGTTCAATTAGACTGCTATAGAACATACTTAACATTAAAGAAATCAAAATACGATTTCCTAGATCATAAATTATTTGAGAGAATTTCTTTTGTTACTTTCATCCTTTATATCATAACACAAATGTATTGCGATAATATGTACTGCGTATTTGATATTTAGTTTCCAACAATAGCATTCCGTCATTAATTGAGGGTGACCTGTTCCTCAGTACTTGTTGTTAGGGAAGTGGTGAACTGTTTGTGATTGTGTCTCCCTTGCAACAATATGGATCAATCATTGCTTTTTAAGTGTATATTAGATTTTACATATTGATATCTTTTTGACACCTAAATATATTTTGTCTTTTTATTACTATCATTATCATTTAAAGCAATCAATGCGAGAATGATTTCCACTTATATTCCTTCATTTTATCTTTACCATGAACAATATTATTTCATGCTGCTTTTTTTTAAATTGAAAAATACTACTATCTAGCATGTAAATCTCTAAATGTAAAAGAAAAACAACCTTATCTACTATACTATGTTTGGTATCATGTAGATATATTTCTAAAATATGCATACGTGTATAATTAACACATATATGTACATTATATATATATATATATATATATATATATATATATATAAAAGCACTAAAGTTCCAACAACACCCGATACCTCAAAGTGTCGGATCCACAACATGGATACAAGGTCAAATACAAAAAATTATACAAAGCACTCAAATGACCAACGACACGAACAACGAGATTGTCATATTTTTGGGACGACCCGTCCCTTCTTCAGGACAAACGAAAACAATTACATAATGTGGTCAATATCAACAGAGCATAATAACAAAAACTACATATAAATACATCTAGCACTATAACTACACTAATCTACAAACGTATTTACAACGCAGACTACATGTTTTTGGTCTTTAGGCTTGCCAATCAATGTTAAAAGTGGAGCGAATTAGGAAATGCCTTATTCGTCCAAAGAGCTGATCCAAAATCATGTAGTCTGCGTTGTAAATACGTTTGTAGATTAGTGTAGTTGTAGTGCTAGATGTATTTATATGTAGTTGTTGTTATTATGCTCTGTTGATATTGACCACATTATGTAATTATTTTTGTTTGTCCTGAAGAAGGGACGGGTCGTCCCGAAAATTTGACAATCTCGTTGTTCGTGTCGTTGGTCATTTGAGTGCTTTGTATATATATATATATATATATATATATATATATATATATATATAAAGCACAAAAACAATTATAACACCCAACCTTACGTTTACCCCTAGGATCTAAACGATACATGTGATAATCAATTAATTAATATATAAAGCACTAAATAATCACAACTAGGTACTGAAAATTTTCGCCCCACGCCCGGGGTCGAACCAGCAATGTACGGCACCCACCGCCTAGCAAGATTGTCAAACCAGTGCGTAAGTCCACTCGGCCACAACGACTCGCCCGCCAGGCCTGAAGGGCCCCAGAGTCGACTCGCCCACCAGGCCTCAAGGGCCCCAGAGTCGACTCGCCCGCCATTTCCAACAAGGGGATAAGGTATACAGCACCGTCTTATGAGTTTAATTCTGAATCTTTAAAGTATTGTAAAGCATGCATATTATGCTTCACTAGATATCTATTGAAATGTAATGTCACAAACCAGGATCACGACACATCAGCTAGAGGAATTTACCCATAAAAGCTTCAAACATTGTGTAAACATAAAAGTTCAATATGAAAGCTGATTATCCTTGGTACCCAGCATATCTACATGAGATTATCATTTATTTGTACTTGTATGTCAAACATCAAAAGACAAGTTTTACATCTGTTTTACATCCGCAAAATACCTTAAAACAGTAACAGCGCGGACACTATTCGTAGAGGGTATCGATACAAATTATTTTCCTGAAGTCTTCAAATATCTTGATCATCTCTTTCTTCATTCTGTTTACATGAAGTATTATCGCAAAAACATAACACGTGCGTATGTAAATGATGTTTTAACTAGTTCGTTGCTCATTTATTTAAACAAAGCAGATATATATTTCGTTTAAGCATTCCAGATATATTTTCGTCAGAATTCCGTTAGAATAATGGATTTACATGTGGAATAACACTGATAAGGCGATTGTAACACAGCACAGTTAAGATTCCAGTAAGGAGGCGTGTCCCAATCTGTACAGGGATGTGTATTTGTGACATCACACATTAACAACAAAATATCACAATCATTCAAAACATCAGGAAAATAATTAATGTTTCTAAATAGCACGGAAGTACTGCACTACACAAAAACTTACCATTCAACGGGAATTCTGTGTTGTTAATGTAATCTGACACCCTGATATATAGGCAAACATTTGATCACGATGCGCTTGTCATCATGACATCATCATGATAGTCTGATGCATTTCATTTCCAAGAAGTGGTGGATCAACTATATTTTCTTCGTGAAAAAAATATTTTACACTTAAATGGAGAAATGTTTGCAGATATTTATAAGCCTGTTAATTTTAGAACAATGCCTTTCTTATAAATTCTCTGAAATATTTTCTATCTATACTGTAGGAAAACATTAATGCTTTATTGTTGATAAGTTGGCAAATGGGTGGGTTTTACAAATCGATTTCTTGATAATGAGTAAACCAAAGAAACATTAGACTATTTGAAAAGTGCTGCTATCCTGATAACATTTTAGAAATGACTTATTCATTTCAAATTAAAATAAAACATAAACCGGCAAAATATTCAACACGTGATACAATATTATTTCAACAATTATCAATCGGAATCTCTAGAACTCTGCAGCGTTTTCATAACTACAGAGGCTGTTAAAAACGTTCATGTATTAAAGTTGAATTTCAACATCATTATACCCTCACAATATCGAAATCCATTGATGACATCAATATCACAGGCATATTTTCTAAAACCATCCGACACCGAATTACGTGCTCAGTCTAAATATAAAATATAATTGTCCTGATTGTGTATTTTTAGTCGATCATAATTTCATCCAATATCAGTAAAGTTCCAAAATATTCGATCCGTCCTAATAAAGATGTTTTTCGATAGCATATTTTCGACAAAATTTCCGCGTGCCACCTTAGGTGTGCTGCGAAGGAACGATAACTCTGGGTAGAGATTGAACAATGTACATAACGGATTCATGCACCTTCGAGTTGTCTCCAAACCAAATGATAACGAACATATTGAAATTAGGTAACGCTGCTTTTAAATGCAAGAACACAATAACCAATAGTGTGTTTAAACCAACCACTTTGATATGCACAATATTTCCCATATTTTGCCGAAATTTCAATGGCTAGATATTAAGAATTATTTGCATTATCTCACGTATGTATCAACAAACATTTGTGCTCAAAGTCGGAAATGAAGTGCCGGTGAACATATGAGTCTTCTCGCTATCGCAATCCGCCTCAAAAAACCATGACATATTTTGTTAAACATTCAATATTTCGGGAATTGGTATTTGCCTAGAACTATGCGGGCCGGAGCTTGTATTATAACCTGCAACCAATATCATCTCTATATCTAGTTTCAATTGGAAAGCTTAATTATCGGGAACGGAAATCATGCCACACCGGCGCAATAAACACATGCGTGTATTGCAATAGAAGTGATTGTTAAATAGAAATCAAGGACAACTACATGATATGAACATAGTTTATCTAACCATTGAGACAATCACAAACATGGGCTATTCTCTCGTTGAGTTAACATTTCAGAATGGGTATTGATTTTTATTTGAGGTTAATTGTTTCCGAGTTTTCAGTTATAATCTAATATTATGAAGTTTAAAGTTGTCAAATGTTGTTTGACCACACACTTGGACTTACGGATTTTACGTAATGACGTCATTCTCGACGTTACGTGTTAAAAAAAATTTATACCGTAACATATATAATTGTTAAATTTGTTTTGTAATTATTTATTGGGTGTTAAACATTTAAATTGGCCTAAAATGATGAGATGCACAGTCATCGTATAATTCTTTTATAAAAGATAATTAAATTGAAATAATCTTTTATCAAGAAATTTGGTGATGGTACGGAAAGTTGAATTTTCCCCCGTTTAAGAACTTAAAAAGCTTAGATTTGCGGTCAAATTTGAACAGAGATCAAAGCTGTTTATATCATACAGGAAATCCCATAAGATAATTGTTCCTCTGAAAGATTATGATGATAATTGTACATTGCTTTTAAGAGGTTGCTAGTTAAAATATGCATTGTGACGGTAAGACATCAATGCTACGGTACAGAATAACAGACTGATTAACAAACTGAGATATTCTATCAGGGAATTTACTATGAAAGAAATTGTCAAATAATGCAACATCACACATTAATTCTCAACTGATCAAAATAACAGAAGTTAACTCATCTTTTAGTTCATATCTCAACTTCTATACATTAATCAAATAAGTCCGATCACCAAGCACACTCAATCGCATTCATATACATTGTATACTCCAACAGTTGCACGAATTCTTGCTTGGGTGCATGTCCAATTTCTACATTTCATTTTGATACATGTTTCTAAAGGCTCATGATCTCTACTGAATCATGGTGTAGTCCCAAAATTGTACCTGGGTAAGGTTTTCTATCAGACTCAACAACGCACCACTTCCCTCATTTTCCCCAAGTCAAGGATTTCTGATATGATCCACTCCACATAAACATATATGGAGCGGAGCGTATCAGAAACAATTGACTTGCGAAGATGCACTTCCCTATAAGTTCTGCATCTCCAACTGTAACCTTCATTATCTTGCTATCTTGAGAATCTGATGCTTACTCCTCCTCGGCATCTGAAATCACCTCTGGTATATCCTGTCCAGAGTCCATGTTTGCCCAACTCTTTATCTTGTATTCCTTACAGGAGTTTTAGATTGATCACTGTTCGTTATCTTCACCTTTCCATTCTGCTGTCACATTTCCATTACAACTTATGCCAATTTCTGTAGACTGCTCTGATTCATTGCGTTCTTGAATAATTTCATGAAAAATGTGTTCAGAGGGAATGAAACAAGCACATTTGGCTGGACAAAACAGGACAGATACATGTAGCTTGTATGTTATACATTTTTTCATTAGCTGCCGGTTTTACCATTGCTATGCAGATTGGCTGTTTTCTACGGTAACGTTGACTTATCTTTATATATATAAATATATAACAAGTAGTAAGAACCCTTACCCTGTGAGATCATACATTCTTAGACTTACACAACATTCTGACATGGGCCACTGCACCAGATTTAAGCTTTTGAAACCATATGTCTAATTCATGTATTTCTTTTTCTGTTTCAGCAAATTCATGTCATTTTTTGTTTTTTAAAAAAACCTATATATTTGCCATTTTGAAAATAATTTCCAATTATAATATCAATTTTATTAACTTAATTGAAAGAATTTCCATACCGTCACAACATAGATCCGTACCGCTATTGTTACTGATGTGACGGTATGGAGTGTTGCGGTATGGATATTTTCTTACATTTTCCCATATATATTTTTCAAATCATGCCCTAATTTAGCAATTCTTGTTACTTTGGAAATTAATTGAATGAATGTGTCTATATCGTTGTTTGCTAGGGACTATTTAATCAAATTTAAACAAAAATCAATGAACGGTACAGATAACGTTAATTAACCACAACTGAAGAAAATGTACTTATTTGCTGCCTTCTTGCATTCACTGGTAACCATCATTCAGAAAGTATTACATGTGTTTTAATATGACATCATAAAATGTTGCAGTGTCGGGAAATATGTCAATGAAGTTCATGGGTGTATCATAAGTGCAGAAAATAGAAGCGTTACGGCATGGAACATGTTTTGATAGACAAAATATTTTCTTTCAAAAATAATTCCATGAGTGGTTTTCCCCACAATGTATTCCATGCATTCAATTAGTTTTCCTTAGAAAATAAGTAAAAAGTTTAAATTACGTTATTTTCCAAACCTTTCTAAGAAATATATTCAAAATTCCAACACTAACTTAATATATGAGATTACCGTCACGTCATTGTAATGAGGTAATTGGGCAATTAACATTGATTAATTTTGAGTTGTGTTGTTAGACCAAACGGATTTATATTTTTTTGTAGTAAGCTTTTAAAGTGTAGACACAGAATCAATTCAAACTTTCAAGACACATCGTAATAATTTGAAAAAAATCACATGGGAAAATATTTTGCCAGTTTGTGAATGAAATGAAAGAATCGCCCACATACCAAACAATGGCATGCTCAAAATTACTTCAACAATGTTTCTCATTCAAATGGAACAATGAGTAGATTTCTAGGTTTGGTTTTAGAAATTCATTTGATATCAAAAAAGGTTTTAAAATTCTGTAAGCGAATCTAGTTACTTTGAGACAGTGTTTAAACATTACCATTGTAATTGTTCATCCTTTAAATAGGATCTGTACTATATTGCTATATTTTTGTTCTGCATTCCACCTGTTGACACATATGGTCATAATATTTGAACAATTTCTGAGATTGATCACTATTCATAATATTCGCCTTTCATATAATGCATAAGTAGAGGCAATCACAGAAAGACCGGGAGGATTGTAATATACATATAAGTTATCAAATGATGTTTATGACAAATGGGATGAATTTGGCTTCCCTGTCGTCAGCTTTCTGAATTTCATTATTATCATCATGTGTCTTTGAGAAATTCGAAAGACGTTCAACATTTAATAAGGGGGGGGGGGGTCTTATCGTAAGACTTTGTTTTAAGAAACCACGAAATCGGTTCTTGTGAAATGAAATTATCTTTTGCTGATGTCGCTACTGCACAATACTGGAATTGAGTAGTTTAAAGAAACTCTAATAAAACACGTTCTATACTTTTTTGACATAACAATACGGGTATGGAGTTACCTTAAGACAAATATCGTAAATGCGGATTTTTTTATTAACTTAATAATATAACGCGTAACCAAAAATGTATGAGTTGTTATGGATAGAGAAGACACTGCACCAATATTTTTGAGCTACGAACGTAATTTTTAGAACTCTCCAGCTTACCGTGACAAATTACTCTATAATTTAGTAACAAAGTGAAGATGTTCACATGCATATTCGTGTAAAATAATAAATAATCGAATACAGAGAACGAAACTAACGAGGATCATAACGATATCACAAAGATGTGATTCAGATATCCTTGGCCTAATTAATTTTCTAGGACGGAGATGTTCGGAATATATGGCCTTCTGATACAGTGTCAGTTGATATATCAATCAAATGTTATATTTTTATCGTATCACTCGATATCTATATATGACATAAAATGTCTTCCTCACGATGAATTTCAATCCAAATCATAAGAATAAGAAATTCTTTGCAACATCTGCTAGAATAAAAAAAAAACTGCAGAAAAGATCCAGTCTTTCCTGGGATTGAAATACTTGAAATACTCATTTCATGTGAAACCTTCCATGCAGAGAGATCGTGGTCTAAAGACTCAAAATAATATCCATAATACGTTCAAAGAATATAGTATACATCAATTTTGAATTTTATAATGTCGAGTTATCAGGCTGTACTACAAAGCTAGACTAAGGATTTTATAATTTCTAGACATCAACAGATACTGAAAAGCTAGTCGAGGGATTTTATAATGTCTCGTCATTAAGATATACTAAAAGCTATACTAAGGATTTTATGATTTCTAATGACCAAAATGTACTGTAAAGCTAGACTATGGATTTTATAATGTCTAGTGACCAAACTGTACTGTAAAGCTAGACTATGGAAATTATAATGCCTCGTCATTATGAGATACTACAAAGCTAGACTGAGGATTTTTATAATTTCTAGACATCAATAGATACTGCAAAGCTAGTTGAGGGATTTTATGATTTCTTGTCAACAGGTAATACAAAACTAGTCTCAGGATTTCATAATTTCTAGTTATCATGAAGAACTACAAAGCTAGCCTGTAGATTTTATTATTTCTAGTCAGCAGGAGGTACTACATAGCTAGTCTAGGGAATTTGAGAAAACTCACTCATATAAGATTGATCGATTGATTATTGTTTAACGTCCTCCTCGAGAATATTTCACTCATATGGAGACGTCACCACTGCAGGTGAAGGGCTGCAAAATTTAGGCCTATGCTCAGCGCTTATGGCCATTGAGCAGGGAGGGGTCTGTATCGTGCCACGCCTGCTGTGACACGGGACCTCGGTTTTAGCGGTCTCATCTGAAAGACCGCCCCATTTAGTCACCTCTTACGACAGGCAAAGGGGTACTGAGGATCTATTCTAACCCGGATCCCCAAACTAAATATAGTAAATAGTTAAAACAGTTAACATTAGATCTTTTTACGGGGACTTATACGATTTCCATTGCAGTAGAGTAAGTTTGTTGGATATATATCTTGCAATACATACAAAAAACATCGATGGTAGACGTAATGCAAGGTGAAGATAACGAACAGTGATCAATCTCATAACTCCTATAAGCAATACAAAATAGAAAGTTGAGCAAACACGGACCCTTGGATATACCAGAAGTGGGATCAGGTGCCTAGGATATCATAACATATCTGAACATATAATAAGAGACTGGCATTGTTGTCTGTTGATTGTATGAAAAGGTGAATATAACAAACAGTGATCATTTTCATAACTCCTTTCTATACAACATTTCTCCTGGGCCCCTGATCCCATCTCTGTTATGCCCAAGGGTACGTGTGTCTCCTACTCTTAATTTTATACTTTTACAGGAGTTATGAGATTGACTACAGTTCGATATTTTAACGTTTTCATACAAAAGAAATTATTAGCACTGTCATTGGGAATTTTGTATTATGTTTTCTAGCTCAACCTGAGCAGTTTATAGGCAATTACAGAATAAGAAAATTTCGGCTTTACAGGAATCAAAGGTTCAATATGAAATTCATTGATAAAATCTAAGTAGGAAAGACTTGCAGCAGTGGAAGCTGAACATTGTTGGTTCTAAAGTACCCATGAACCGAGGTTACCAGATTTCATAAGCATTGCAGGTTTGATTGACTAAACGTGTAACCTTCAATCAATTAATACATCTATATGTATACCATAGGAAGATTCAACTCAGTCATCATCTTAATGTTTTAGACCTCTAAGCGTTTTTTCCTCACTGCAGGCAACATGGAATGACAGACAAGACAAGCACGTTAAAGTTGAAGCTGACCATACAACTGGCGTAACACATATATATATGAGAAAAAGGATTTACTCGTTCGTTAGAGAGCGATAGAACGGTTAGAAAATATGAATATGGGCATACATTTAGCATATATTTGGCTTATAGCTGCTCATATCCCAGGTAAAATAAAACTACAACGCAGTTTTGGAAAGAGGACATTCAAACAAGAAAATGCATAATTTAATGCTTGATAAACAGGTTTTTCAGTGAGCCATTGAAATGTTTAATGTTAGTCCAAATATTGATTTATTTGCTATGCTAATGTACACGCAATATCATCAATTAGAAAAAAATATAAACACTGCGCCTGTAAACCCTTCACAGTATATGTCTTTTTCTATTTCTTGCTTTGGATTGAGATTGTATTGTTTTCTCCCGTTCTGTATGATAATATCAGTCTTTCAGAAAATGACGTTAGATCAAGCAACAAGTACCATATACATGTAGCTCTTTTTTTTGAACGCAGGAATTATATATCTGTCAAAAACCGGCTATACGATACCTTAATAATGCCAGACTGGCCACCACATTCTAGAGTTGACGAAAAATTCCCAAATTGGTAAACTTTTAACCCACTGATTTCTTTTGAGATCTGGAGATCAATCCAAAGTAGTTACTCATTGGACGAAACTAAAGACATATTGTTGTCTTCGTGAATAGAAAAAATAATATGTGTGTTATCTATGTAAATGGAAGACATTCTGTGGTGGACCGGAAAGTCATTCCTGGTGTCAATACAGCAAGGAGTGACTAATGTTGATGCTGTTCATCATCGTATGAAACAGCATGCACTATTAAAAGGATTTCTTAAAGGTGCTTGATAGGAAACATCTTTTCCTAGATATTCAGAAATTCCGGATGTCGCAGTTGTACTGGACTGGATGAAATCATTTGATTTTGACGAAATTTGCCTGGGTTTATCGAAGTTGAAGACAGTGCCCGATATGATTTTAGCACTTTGAAACAAACGTGACCGGTAACAATCTGGAATTGACTGATTCGTATTTAGAATCTAGAATTGACTCTTTTCTTAAAGAAGTAGGTTTTTTTAAATTTAATTGGTTTACCGGTTCATGAGCACGGATAGTTTTGTAAATGTTACGCATTTGAGGAATACATCGGCATGTCAGTGCATTAACTAGCTATCTTTGGCATGCTTGGGACAGACTTTATAAAAGTGTTCTGATAACTAAAAATACCCTGTTCATATGTAATGATGTATATATTTACTTAAGAACAAAACATATTATCATCAATTAATTTGTATTATCACACAACGGTACTTTTCCCAGGTTCATGACACGGGTTCGAAAAAATGATATAAACCCGTAACACAGGTTCATAACTATGCAAATTAGGTAAGTTGATCATTCATGCGCCACCTGAAGAAAACAACATGTCATCCTTTGAAATTGTTAACATTGCCGGTAAAAGACTTTGTTTTGTCACCACGGTTGTTCCAATGGGATTTTTTGTCTTTTATGAAGTGAAAATAATTTCAAGTTTCTTGAAACCGTGACGTCGCGACGACGTCACAATCAAATTGAAAGCAAAAGAATTCTGTGACAGTCGGGTTGTGAAATAAACAAATAGAATATATTGCGTTGAAGAATACTTGTGTGATAAATTAAATCTTACACTCGTGCCTATGACATATGGAATTTATGAAATTCGTTATTGGATTTGAATATTTCCCCCGCCAAGGCTCGAGAAATATTAAATTCTGTGACGCATTTAAAGCTTGACAATTTCATGTGGTTACGTAATAGCATGTACAGTGATGAAGTAGAATTGGAAATTATACGAGACATGTACCTGTAAGGCTTAGTAAGCTGATATTTGATTGTAATTCAAATTAATTACTAGAATGGAATGGATGAACTGCATGTCTAACCTTTTTCCTACCCTTCGTTCAAGTACATTTCGGCTATTAATTAGACTTAAACACTGAGGCTAGATACAGTGACGTTATCTCATGTGATTCTTCCATTCCTTTCCAATAGGTTTTGTATAATTACAAACAACACTTTACAGGTAACTCTCGTTTAATTTCCAATAGTATGTACCTTTCACGTATAGATACAATTAATATGTATTTTTATGCGAGACAGAATGTATAAATCACGTATAGATTAAGTTAATATATGCATGTACTTAGGCAATAGACATATATAAAATTAGAAGGTACCTTTTTACGTGAGAAAGTGTACAAATTACATAAAAAGTGCTATGTACTTAGACATATAAAGATTTGCTGTGTATGTTTGCGCAAAAGAACGTACGAATCACGTATAAGTACGCAAGAGAACGTACACATCACGTAAAAGTACGCGAGAGAATGTACAAATCACGTATAAGTACGCGATAGAATGTAGAAAGTACGAATGATTAAATTACACTCGAGATAAAATACTTATATTTTCCCGTGTTTCGATAATATAGCGGGAAAATGTTGTATTCACTATTTGTATTCAAATGATATAACTTGTATAGTGGTATGATCCATGGAATGGTGTTAAGGTTCTGACCAATAGAAATGCTTAGTAAGGGGTTTTAAGAGCAGGTTTTGTTAATGTAATCACATCTAGTCGCCGTTCTCCGCGGGTTAAACGAAATGGACGCCGAGGCCGTTCAAAGACAAAATCAACCAAACTTTACAGCATGCGAATAATGATAATTCTCTGAGCAGTTTTTCAGAACTTTGGGACAGCAGATTATCAGATGTGCAGAAAAGTATTAACAACTAGTAATCCTAATTGTTCGCGAACAATTAGAGGTCTTTCCACCTTTTCTGGATTTGTTTCTTGAACTTTGATCTTAATCCATTCTTCAGTAGGTCAAATGAGGCCAAAAAAGAAAAAAAATTGATTTGGCTTGAAAAGAAATTCAAATTTGCCGCCTTGAGTGTTGTAGTGTTGGAGATTAAGGCCTTGGTTTCGCACGATAGTACCGGTCAAATATTTGAAAAAAAGGGTGCGAGTGTTGCATAGGCGGCACATATCAGGTAAAAGTGTAATAGGACTTGTGCAGGTGTTTGGGGTGACTTTGGACCTGTTAGATAGGATATTTGGAGGTGCAAAGAAACCGGATGTCATATTTTCAGAGATTGTAGCTGCTCGTGCATGCTGGGAGTCTACAAGCCTCATGTTGATGTTGTGAAGATGCACTGGATTTTACCGTGTGTGTTGTGGATTGTGGAATTGA
The DNA here is from genome assembly GCF_947568905.1 of Ostrea edulis. Classification (NCBI taxonomy): domain Eukaryota; kingdom Metazoa; phylum Mollusca; class Bivalvia; order Ostreida; family Ostreidae; genus Ostrea; species Ostrea edulis. The sequence goes on along the minus strand of NC_079172.1, from coordinate 36,825,932 downwards.
ATATACAGTTTGTAATTGCTCATCCTATGTGTTCTAATTCACGGAGACAATGTCTTTCAGTCATTTCAACCAAGGAGGCATGCATACGGATTAAGGCTGAGTGACAAATTACCCCAAACAAAATGGCGGCCGGGGTTTCAAGGAAAAGTTTCTGAGTGTAGGATCTGAACGGAGAATAGGAATACTGCATCCCATCTGACCCTGCAGGTAAGTGTTTATTTGTTTACAATGACAGTCAGGATGGAATGTCAATGAGTTCAACTGTCGAGTAAAGTTGCATCATCATTATCAAAAAAAAACAACTTAGTCTTTATGTTGATGCAGGCAGACAATTGAATCTGGCCTATGTCTTTTCATGAATGTAAATGGAATTCATGTTTGATTTACAAGACAGTCAAGAAATAGAAGAAATTGGTTTAGGTCAGATGTGTAGGTGTAGGTCAGATAAGCTAGAATTCTGTAATTGTTGCATGGCATGAGACCGGTCAAAATAGTGTAAACAGCTGATCACAGACAGATCACTTGAAGGGTGGGGGATTTCTTCCTTGGGGACGACAGGCATGATGTGTGGGTTTGCCTTACTCGTGGAGACTGGTCCTGGAGGTGTGACCTTGACCTTTGACCTTGAGCCACTTTCAAGGTCAAACCTCAAAAACCCCATGGGAGAGAACATGTGACCTTGACCTTTGACCCTGGCCTCATTTTGAAGGTCAGAGAGGTCACGGGACTTCGTTTAAGTGGTCTCGCGTCTCTATCTACATCCGTGAAAAAGTTGTGGGCTCCAACGACGACTTCGGAAACTTTCGGGGAAGAGAACCGTCCTTCAGGGTTTTCTGTTTCCCTCGGTCAACTAATAAAGCAGGAAAATATACAGTTCCAAAATATATTTAAATCACTAGCGCTTTCTGGATTTTAACATCCATCCTCAGATGAATACAAATTAATAATGAAAACAAAGTTGTTTATCTTAGAGACGTCTATTGTGACGTCATGACGTCATGATAGTCTTTGCGACGAGGGAATAGATACATGACGTCATAATACAAAAGTTCGGGAAAGATGACTTGGACAAAATAAGAATGAACATTTACATGATAAAAGTTGATGAATTAAGAGGTTTAACAATCAGAATTTCTCATATATGCATTGATTAAAGTTTGTTTAGTTTAGGAGAAAACAGTTTAATGATACAATTTTCTTTAGCAAGTCTCATGGACGTTGATTCTGTTTTAAGTTTATAAAATGGAAATACGATGTAGTTGCCTCTAGCACAGGTGTCAAAGTGTTCGCTGCATGGGGTATTTCTTGTACTGGGATCGTTAATTTGTTGGCGATGGACACGCATCCTGGCTGTTAGTTTGTCCAATATATTCCTCGCCACACCCGTTGCAAATAATGCAGTATAGTAAGTTTTTCGACTTGCATGATATGTTATCATTTACAGTAAAATATTTTCCGCATTTAAAAGTAATAGAAGGTACTGTTTTTAGGAAGGGACATGTACCACACCTTGAGTCACCACATGTAGAAACTGCGTATTTTTCAGGCGTTGAATTGAATTTGGCTTTTGTTAATATTTTTTTCAAGTTAGATGGTTGTCTTTGGCTGTGAAGTAGGTCGGATTTGGGAATAATTTTTTGAAGTTCTAAATCACGCTTGATAACTGTAAAATTCTTCTTAGCTTCCTGAAAGATATTTATATGTTTTGGGTTGTAAGTTGTCATAAATGGTATTAGGAAAGGATCGTGTTCTTTTTCTCTTGTTGTTCTAAGTGTATGCTGTGGAATTTTCTTTGCTTCATTTATCGCTGAAAGAATGAGTGTTTCCGGATAATTCTGCGCAGTAAGAAATATTTTCAATTTCGCCAGTCTTTGGTCTTTAGTATTTTCATCTTTAACAATAGTGTAAATCCTTCTGGCCAAATTGTACGGTTTTATATTTTGGGAAAAATCCGAAGAAGACCTGATCAAGTTTCACAATTTGTTGAATACGCTCAATCCAAATATCCAGTTTACCATGGAATACAGTGATACTTCGATTCCTTTTTTGGACATCAAGGTGATAAAACATGAAACCAACATCCTAACTGATATATTTTACAAAACAAAAAACAACAAAAAACGGACACACACCAATATTTGAATTTCAAACCATGTCATCCTACACACACTAAAAGGAATATCCCGACAAAATAACGACAAAATAGCATGACGCTTTCCCCGCGATACAACCATCAGAACATGTACATGTACGCTGTGACGTACTTTTACATTTTGACGTCATATGGTGCGAAGTGCACAGAGGTACATTTATAACAGCACCGTGATTTTGCGTTCAACATTTGATGAATCAATTTAGCTACTTCAATGCAAATTGCCTTATAATCATGGACGGATGTGGGATTCAGTTTAGAGAGGATTAGAAAAAATCTGAGACGAGGGGGCGGGTGACAGCTTTTAGGTGCTCGATGGGAATAATTTGTTAATCGGGGATGGACGCATATATTTTGTGCTTATATCCATTGATTTATTATCATATATCGTGATTCAATTTCTTCACGATGAAATAAATTAATATTTACATCAGTCTTCATGATAACTTTTCTGAGACGCTATTCATACTAACTAGCTAATTGAATAGATTTATTTGCTCGTTGTCCTTATGAATTTGTTTGCTAGTCCGTAAATAAAAACACACATGTAACAGAAACATCAGACACGATTTATATGGATGCATCTATAACACAGGGACATGTATTAAAAAATTGAGATTGTTAACAAACACAAATCAGACTTTTAAAAATAAAAAAATAAATTGTCATCGATTTTTTTCAATCCAAACACTTTATTGATCGAAAATTTTCCCCTAGCTATACCAGCTAGTGCTGAGACAATTTCTAGACGCGAGTAGTCTCGGGGAGTCGGCTAGTTCATCTGCACGAGCTTTAATGGAGAGTGCTACATTGTACATGTATAAATTTATTATGAACATATTTTGTCAGTATCAATGTTTTCTCTGAACGTCCTCGATATACATGTTCTAATACTTGTAAGTGGTGTACGTTTTACGATATTTTGACACACACCTGTTGATTTTGAATAAATGTTGTAAGTTTTGCTGCATTTGTAACCGGACACATTCAACATTGAATCCTAAAGTGGCATGCAAACGTTGAGATTAAACATTCAATTTCAATACATAGGATGTTTCTGGTATTAAAGAAAAAAAATTACATTGAAGAGATTGACGGTATATAAGTTACACATTGAAGAAATCGACGTTATATATTTGTATGCATCTATTTCATCAAATATTTTAATTTAAATTGTACTCTGACAAAAGGACACATAGATGTATATGCAAGGTGAAGATAACGAACAGTGATCAATCTCATAACTCCTATAAGCAATACAAAATAGATAGTTGGGCCATATATAAGATGGATCATTACTCGTTATCTTCACTTTTCCATCAATGATATGGAAGGTGAAGATAACGAACACTGGTGAATCTCATAACTCTTTAAGGAATACAAAATAGAGAGTTGGGCAAAGATGAACCCCTGGATATACGATCGGTGGGACCAGGTGTCTAGGAGGAGTAAGCATTCCCTGGCGACCGGTCAAACCCGCCATGAGTCCTATAGCTTGATATATTGAATGCTTAACACTGTTTCCATCCAATTGAGACATTATATGGTGTTGTGAATAGTACAGTCATCGATAAGAGAACGGAAGGTATAACATAATCCAATCATATGATAGCTCATTTTGTTCATGTATGCATACTGAAAGATTTTACATAGGTTGTAAGAAAGTGGTGCTTATACACGTGGTTTTCTCTATTTTTCCTTTCAAAGTTTTTGACAAATTGGAACAAAGTTAGTAAGATGTGTATTGTGTAAACAGATCAACAACTCCCATGCTAGAATGATTTGTATAACTCATTGAATCTATAATGACGATTATTGTTTATTTACCATTCATTATACAGTACAATCAATATCTGGTTAAATTGTATGAAGTTTTGATTTTCAAAAATCCAATTTACAAACGGATATTATCTTTAATATTTACTAGAGTTGGTATTCAATCTATTTTTAATAGTGCTAATTTCACTTTCATTTGGGAAATAAATACATGATCATATTAGGATTTTTTTTAATCCAAAAGACTCTGTATCATAATAGCATGTTCGACATATGAATTTTATATCCCTTTGAAGTGAACCAGAAAATGTAGACAATGAGATTATTCTGAGCATAAAAGGCCAATATTTGCAGATTTGTATAGTGCATATAGTTAAGTTTTTTTACTTCTTAACTTCGTATTTCTGATAGGAGCTACGATATTACTTATTGTTTATTTATCGTCACCGTTTCCTCATTGTACAGTATTAATTATCAAAAAATATTAAAGGGGAAAGCCGGCGCTCTAAATTCTCGGCAGAGAAAATAAGTGCTTTGTCATTAGGGAGGAAGGATAGACCATGCTTAAACAAATACACAGGAATGGGAGCACTCTGAATGATCAAAATAATGAACTCGGTACTGTACCACTGCAACTTCCGGAGAGAAAGAAAAACAGCGTGGGTACTTATTGAATATCCCTACTAGAATCTTTACAAGGCTATTTATCATTTCATAATTCAAATTCAAAACAATAAAATCCATGTATCACTCGCTTTCTGTTAAGTGAAGGAGAAGAAAGAAATTTTATAGAAAAAAATTAAGGAAGTAGACCAATATGAGAATATATTCAAAACCAGGTTTTCTCATGTCAAATGTTACTGTTTGGTATCGTTTTAATTATATAAATACATTGAAAACAATATAATGCATATTATAAAAAAACTGGGTTTTTTTTAAATAAATAACTACAGCATTTATTTTACCCCGATCAGTTTTCACACCTCCTGAAAGGAAACCAATAACCACAGCATTTATCGGGACTACTTAATACTGATTGTATTTTCTCAGTATTTATCAACAAATATCAAAATCCACAGTACAAATGACAATAAGAATCAAAATGTCACTGTACCAATAAAATATCAATAACAACAGTGAAAACACCATTAATCAGAATGCATCAGTACTGACAGAAGAATAACAGTGATTATCAACATTTATCAGTAAAACATATCATTCTCGGTGCACTTTCCGAACAGCATTTGAAAAAAAAAAAAAAAAAAAATCCACGTAGACATAACTGTTTCCTGTTCTGCCATTATCGTAAACTCCTCTGTAATGTTAGAATTATGACATCTAAGTAGTCATTACAGTACTTAAAAATGTATTCCTTTAGTGAAGAGAGTGTGTATTCTTTCAATTGTATAGATGCAAAATATCACATCTCTATCTGATTATCTATGGGAAGAACCCACACTTCAAGAATATTGACATAGTATTTAATAATGCAGGTGTGAAATTGCTGTATATACAACCTTATGACAGCATACAACGTCCATAACTGTTGATCATTTTAACTTTTATATCCCTATCCTTGCTTTGTGATGATGTTCACTAAATTTTATGAATCTTTTATTTGTCTATTGCTGAAAAGTTAACAATAAGACATAAAATAAGCTGGTATATTCAAGGGTCCGTGGTTATCCACCTCTCTATTTTGTATTGTCTATAGGAGTTATGAGATTGATCAAAGCTTGTTATCTTCACCTTTGTAAACTATGAAATACTTTTCATTTGCTTCTCTCTTTTTTTTTGATTAGTTGTAACATATTGATTATCATGCACAATCTTCAGTTGCCTTTGCAGATGTTAAAACACATATGCGTACGTGGGATAATGCACGAAAGGTAAATATAACGATCAGTGATCAATCTCAAAATTCTCATAAGAAATACAAAATAGAGAGTTTGGCAAAAACGGACCCATGGGTATACCAGAGGTGGAAACAGGTGACCAGGAAGAGTGAGAACTCCATGTCAACCCGTCACACATGCTGTGAGTCATATGTCTTGATCAGGTAAACAGAGTAATCAGTAGTCAAATCAGAGTGCCAAAACGGTCTTACAATGAATATGAAGGAAGTCAAACATCATTTGACCCAATGATATGGTGTATTGGAAAACTACATATAAATGTAGATCATAATAGCTACCATATAAGTTGCGAAATGCTGACTTTAAACGGAACTGTTTAAACCCCTGTAACATTAACTTGTTTGACATCAGCCTGTCTTTTAACAAAACAATGAAATATTAATATGTGTTAAAGTCACTACTTGTTCATTCTTTCTACAATAAAATTCCTTAGGGTTCCTGCTTCCCTTCTTTCTTTTTTATTCTTTGAATGATCTATTTGACTGCTCTTTCTTAAAAATATTTCTACCTTTGCTTTTGTTCAAAATTTTATCACTAAATTATCACTATGGTGTTTCCATAAAATGCCATAGATTTCAAAACATACCATTTGTTATGTAAAATGTAATTTAATAATGTGTAGAACTAGAACACAAACAGGATCTAAAAATTAAGAGGATGTCGGGATGTATTACTGATTAAGGTAGAAAGAACGAATATTGTGTCCAATGCCATCTCATGTGCTATGACACTCTTAATTTTTCAATCATTACTTGTTTGCGCATAATCTACATCAATTTTTTTATTGACATTTCCAGATATCCCTGTTTGTAAATCTGTAATTTTCCAAAACCATTTTTCTGTAAGATGTTTATTTGATTATCTGATAGATCAATCTGGATCCATTAAGCATTTTATATTTCAAATTGTATTACATATCATGAAACAAAGCTCCGCTATTTATAGAAGAGTGTTAAAGGACACAACGCATGTTTCTAAACTTTTTCATTTTTTCAGCAAAATCAATTCTTCTTATGCCTAAAACTTCTTGCATGTAATGTTGTATACTTTGAAAACATGAGATGTGTCCTTTAATCATCACGGTGATATGTAGATATCTGATATTTTGCTCGTATTTCAAAACATCCGACCAGTCGCGGTATCTCATTAGTACTTGGGCGAGTCAATAGGTAACCAGCCCATTCCATTACCGATTGATCGAGACGGTCACGATTTTCATGCCTTGTTTTAATATATGTTTTATACCTGGGTACAAAATTGCACGCGTATCGAGTCATTCTTTAATAAGATATTGAATGTCAAACATGGCTAGAGATGTAAAGGCATGCCTTTCATCTAAAGTTGAATACCGTGTTATAATTCGGTACTTGCATTTAAAAGGTAAAACATGCAAGGAAATACATGGCGAGTTAGCCGATGGTTATGGGTCTTCTGCACCATCTTATGCTCAGGTTAAATTCTGGATAGGGGAATTCAAACGCAGTAGAACGTCTTTAGCAGATGAAGTCAGGTCTGAACGCCCACTGGATGCCACCGACGAAGAAATGTGTAAGAAAGTTCGGGATATAAGCAGATCGGGACGTGCAGGGGTTGGCATGTTAAAGAGTCCTCACTGTTACGACTTTAGCGTTAGGTATAGTTCTGAATTAATAGTGCTTCAACTTTAGCTGGTGACGTCTCAACATAAGTTAAATTCTCGACGGGACGTAAAACAATCAGCCTTCTAACCAACTAACCGTCTATGTTTCAAGTTTCAACATTTCATTGTTAACTTTGATTAGGAATTATCAATTTGGCAAACAAGTGATACTAGTAATCGCAACACTTCATTTGAATGATATGACCAGAACAATCAATGAATTATCTGTTTCTCAAACTCTATTAAGATATTTTAGTACTTCAAATAAAATCGATACTGCTTTGTTGAATTAATAAATTTGCAAGCATTTGATTTTGCTAAGTGAAGCATTCTAGGTGGTTTGCTCCTTTCTCCACTGAACTTTTTGCATAGATTGTGACTACTTTAAATGTTTGTCGTACAGACTGATGTGTACTACTACGCCAGTGGAACAGTGAACGAACGCTGAACGGTTTAGGGACGAACGGTTCTGTTTGGGGAAACGAACGTTTACCGGTTTGAAGGGAACGGTTTTCAACGATAACGGAACTGTTTTTATCTGAAACGGAAAACATTAAGATTGAAAACGAACGGTTTTCTTCGGTCGAAAATTGAAAACGAACGGTTTGGCTTCGATTTCAAATTCTGCATTTCTGACAATTTTGGTACTTTTTATTCATATATAGACATTGCGGAAAAGAAAGAGAGTACGTGTCAAAAAAGTTTAATTTGATCGATATGATGAATATTTTAAAAAAGAAGGAAGAGAGAGGGAAGTATATTAATACATACAATTACATGTGCCTTACATTACACATGTGGATATTTATATTTGTGTTACACATGTATGTAATCAATTAAAAATCACTTTACACATTAGAAAAATGGAATTGTGTGATTTGAGGCGTGGTCCGATTTAGATATAATACAAAGTAACATTGCCACTCTTTACTCAAAATGTTATGATTTTTTTCTTCCGATTACTTAGTGCACAGGTAATTTCAAAGAGGAATTCAGTTTGTACATGTATAACGTGTAATTTGGAACATTTATATATGGGCTCAATGTAGTGCATTAAAGCGTTTGAAATCATATACAGTTCCTGACACATTGATTTTGACTACGGTTAACTCCGTTTACCTGATCAGGATATAGGGCTCACGGCGGGTGTGACCGGTCGACAGGGGATGCTGAATCTTCCTAGGCACTTGATCCCACCTCTGGTGTGCCCAGGGGTCCGTGTTTTCCCAACTATATAGTTTGTATTGCTTATAGGAGTTATGTGATTGATCACTTTTCGTTATCTTCACCTTTCATACATTTTCATAATGAATGTATCAAAAAATGAATACATCAATGAATGTCTATGTAATCTAATAATAAATAACAATTCTGGATCGAATTTAAATTTAGAACCCTTAATAACAGTTTTCAATAAAAATATTCATTGTGCATTAAAACCCCCGATAGGGGTATGCCTGCATTGTTTCATTGTGATGGTGACATGTGACGTTAATTAATGGTACATATAAAGGTACCCTTTCGATAAACATACATTAAAAGGGTTTGGGTGACATATCCCAAAATTAAAAGAGGATATCAAAGAGGGCAAAGTCACTTGAGATGGGGACCTATTGTGTGAACTCTGTGTCCACTCTCCCGTAGATTAGTACAATGTACACCATTACTGTAGCAACTCTTAGTGCCTCGACCAATTCATACCCTCTTTTGAAGATGACACCACACAAACTGCTTTTGGAATTCTTATAAATGATTGTTTTTGATTTCCCGAAAAACATTTTCACGACTCGGAAATATGTCAAATTCAGATCAATGTAAGAGTTGTCCGTACTTAAAGTAGATCATGTAATTTGACATTTTATTTCCGAGCTTTTTCTTTTCATCAACAGTAACATTATTGCTATTCATTTATTTATTTATTGGTTTAAAAATGAAACATCCATGTTCATTCATTTTGTTCTTCAGTAAAAAGATTTTACCCATTGATTAAGAATATACTTTGTCGTGTCGTGATATACTTGTAATTTGTCGGTAAACATTTACGGATGTGAACTGCAGAACTGTCCACCCTTGTACAAGTTTAAAATATTGTGTCGAATCAGGAACGATAGCATTCTCCATGTCGACCTAACGCCATGTTGAAATAAAATAACAAACTGACGTACGAGTTCCAAGTGACCATGCGGGAACGCATAGTTTGTGGGAACGAACGGTTTGGGCTTGAAACAAAACGCTGAACGCTTGAAATGAAACAGTTTAGTGTGGGAATGGAACGGTTTTATCGAGAACAAAACAGTTTAAGGTGGGAATTGGACAGTTTTTATCGAGAACAGAACGGTAACAGAACGCTTCAGGGTCTAAATGTTGAGTTTCTTGAAATAAGTTTTTGTTTTTTATCGCGACAACAGTGGCCGTGATAGATGATATCGGTTTGCAAGGTATCTCATAAGCAGCCATACTTTCACATCACTTGTGAGTTGATTGACAAATAAACAATCACTATATATTTCATTTCAAACGTATTCTGTGTTACCGTCAGGGATTGAGTCCTGGACACTCCGGTTGCAAATATAATAACAAAATTTAGATAGCGCCTTATATAAAACAAATTACGCTAAGGTGTATTAAAAAGATGAGCAGAAGAATGTAACAATAAAACACAATCAAAAGAAATGAAATTAGATGACAATATGAAAAAAGATTTTACACCTTTAGAATTATCAAAATAAAACACAATAATTAAGATCGATAGTTAAACTTGTTTTTATGTTGAACGCTATGCAGAGTATTGGCGCTTTTCTAAAAATACACTAAAGTGCTTTACGCAACTAGGTTTAGAACTTCCGTAGTAAAATACACTATAATTTTGTGGTGAAATTACTTAAGAGTTCTAGAACTCTTACGGTTAAAAACCGAAACGATACTACCTATATTTTGACTGTGACAGCTATCGTAAATTCCCCGCATTGTAATTCTTAACTGTAATGATGTGCTCCCCTTAGCTTTTTCATTGGGGAGGGGGGGGGGGTTAAAACGTCTTAGGATATCAGTAATATTGCAGATGCGGGAGTGATTCACTACTGCAACATTTTCGATCATTCTACATATTAGCTGACTTTCTTTACGTAAATAAAATGATATTCTATGCTACTTTGACATTATCTGAATTAACAATCTGCATATTACGATTTCCGAAGCTCTATTTTACCGTTTCCAGCAATTTCTATATATTCATATTTAGCGATTCATATTTATGCGCCATGTATGATTCACTGAAGTTTCAACTTCCGGGTGCTATATGGCAATGTAAGGTAGTGTTTATATCAATGGACGAGTACGGAGGGAAAAGCGGATTCGTCAGTATTAAAAAAAAAGTTTGAATTTGATATCAAGTTAAAAACAACGAACAGCAGAATGTATATTTGTTCTGCCACCATATCATTTCCCTTCCTTTGTCGTAATGACTCAATTATCTACATTTTAAAGATGATTGTCAATGTTTAAGTCTTTCACTTGATCCAACTACAAGATCTCACGATAACAAGCATGCAGGAGCAGACGAAGAATTTGGCATGTTGTACGTGATATTCAATTTAAAAAAAAAAAACCTCTATTAGACATACCAAAGCACAAAGTTAGTAATATGTTTTGGTGTAAATAACATTGGAGACAAATACAAGGGGTTTATTACAGGTTATTGGTAAAAATATTTTCAACCATTACGAAGATCCTGTGGATTTGTAGCCCTTTCCCGAAAACGTCAGAATAGAACAAAATCAGAGAGGGGTACATTAGTGCAGGTATATGACAATCACTTGAATAACCCATAACATTTTACTTTTGGAAAACATCAATAAGTCGTATTTGTAAACAAAAGGTCGGGTGAAGGCAGGTTACCAGCTGAATTTTTATTGATATACATGTACTCAGAAATAAATAAAAATTCTTTAGACAAAAAGTACTGTCACAAAATGAAAATAAAAAATTCTCTCAACGTCGATGAAGTTCTCTAGTACCAGTAAGTATTGTGCATTTGACGATCTTTTGATGAGCACCCGCTGATCTTAACATAACTTATTTTAAGTACTACGACATTTTAACACGACACATCCAATATCAACACATAAACAGACATATAAACGTTGAGCTTAACATTTCATGATATTGTTTTTAAAGAAAACAAATCAGTGAAGAGATTCCTTTTATATATGTTATTTATCTATTCCATCAAAAAAGTAAATCTAAATTGTATTCTAACAAAGGAAACATAATTCTATGAAGCCATTAAAATTTTAGGGGTATGCTCTCCCCCAAATCCATTTTAGATCCGCCAGTGATAAGCACCCAAAATAGGCCCTAAACGTACAATTTAAAAATCACATACAAATTATCTTGATAAAGATTTTATATTTGTTTATGTGCTTAAAAAATCTATCAGCTTTCTTTCGATTTCACTCAATGGGCCACTTTATAAATCACACATTATTTTCTAATCACCTACATTTATGTTATTTTAATAGCATTCCTTCAAATAATCTGTTTACTATAATGTTCTTTAAACTTCTATATCGTATATGTTCATTTACATGTTTGAACGATATTTCCTACGTTTATAAATTTCAAAAACCACACAAGTTTTCTTACATACATGATGGTATCAATAAGAGGTGAAGATAAGGAAGTGATCAATCTCATAACTCATATAATGTAAAACTTATACGGTACCAATTTTGATGCACCAGATGCGCATTTCGACAAATAATGGCTCTTCAGTGATGATCAACAGAAATATTTGAAATCCGAAATAACAATGAAGTTTTAGAGCTATTATAGCCAAAAACAGCGTGCCAAAAACAGTGGAGGCAAATTCGTCTAATGATAAGAGCTATGCATGAGGGAGATAATACTTAATTTTGAAATGAATTTCTAAATTTTATAACAGCAATTAAATATACATCCGTATTTTCTAGTAACGAAGTACTTAGGAATATAAGGAATACAAAATAAAGAGCTGAGCAATCACGAACTACTGGATATATTAGAGTTGGGATAAGGTGCCTTGAAGGAGTAACCGTCCCCTGTCCACCGGTCACAGCCGGTCACAGCTCACATGCCGTGTGCCCTATACCTTGATCAGGTAAACAGATTAATTTTAGTCAAATCAGTGCCCCAAGAAAGGTCTAACAATCGATATGAAACACGTCAGAGAGCATTCTATTCAAAGACTAGTTGTATTGACAGACTAGATCATTGTAACGACCATAAAATTGCGAAATACTGCTTTAAAAGGAGATATTTGAAACCCCTGTAACATCAACTTTAGTAGCCTGATTATACGTAGAACAAGCATATGTGTATTGAATAAATTTAGAAATTTATACATCACATGGGGGTAATAATGGTAAATATTGCTACATAAATACGATTGATTTAAACAGATTTCATTGTATGAGTGTATATCATATACAACTAGCTGCAATAATGTAGCCCTATCCATTTTTTTTTTAATTCTGACGTTTTCGGGATAGGGCTACAATTCCATAGGATCTCCGTAATGGTGCAAAATAATTTTATGAATAACCGATAATAAACTCTGTGTATTACTCCCAAATGTTGTTTACACCAAAAGGAGTACCAACTTTGTGCTCGGGCATGTCTAATAAAGGTGTTTTTCATTAAATATAATGTACAGGATGCAAAATTCTTCGTCTGCTCCGCCATGCTTGTTATCGCGAGATCTCGTAGGTGGATCTAATGAAAAGCCTAATCATTGACAATCAGCGCGAAAATGTAGTTACTCGAGCCACTTCGACAAAGAAAGAAAAATCATATTGTTGCAGAAAGAATTTACACTCTGCTGTTCGGTTTTTAACTTGATATTAAATTCAAACCTTTTCAATACCGACGAAATAGCTTTCGCCTCCATACTTTTCCATTGATGTAAATACTACCTTATATGGCATATGCAAATGACTTGACAACCGGAAGTTGAAACTTCAGTACATCAAACATGGCGCACAAATATGAATCGAGAAATTGGAATTTATCGAAATTGTTGAAAACGGTAGAATAGAGCCTCACAAATCTAAAGTTGCAGGTTGTAAATTTATATAATGACTAAGAAACATAAAATATCATTTTATTTACGTAAAGAAAGTCAGGAAATGTTTAGAATGAGCGCAAATGTTGCGGGAGTGAATCACTCCCGCATTTGCACCATTACGGAGATCCTAAGGAGTTGTAGCCCTCTCCCTAAAAAAAAAAAAAAAAAAAAAAAAAAAAAAAATCAGAGAGGGCTACATTATTGCAGCTATATACAACGGTTTCAACATAAGTTCTTCCAACGCACGGGACTATCACCTTAATTCCAAATGTCAATATACTAACTACTATGATAAATAGACATAATCATTTCTTAGTTACATTAAAAAGATAGATGAATATTCATGTATTAATAGTCAGTTATTTGAATAGAGCATGGTGTTACGCAGTGATATCTACGTTTTCCAGAATCTCTAACTTTGATTAAGTATGTTGGTTTATTTCAACATGTTGAGCTTCTGTTCCCCATAGAAGTAAATGACAATCAATAATAGATAATGGAGTAAATGTAAAAGACATCATAATAATTGAATCCTGGCATTATATAATAAATAGATATGGGAAGTTGACAAATGAGGAACTGAAAACATCCCGTTTGTCATAAATTGGACTTGTTAGTTTGCAGATAACATCTATTTTCAATCAAATATCTATGTACGAAGCAAATGTTGAGGACTCTGTGGTGCCTTTATTTCGAGTTCACAGGGATATATCGAATCGAGATATGAATAAAACTGATTATTGTTAATAAATAAACGTCGTAAATATATCTAAGTGTCGACACCACAGCAAGAAGTTTTTTTTTCTTCTCATGTGGAAACTTTTGAATAAACTCTGCTTTATAGGAATAGAAAAACGGGTCAACTAAAAGTCGATGCTTTTCGATAACATGAGTATTCATTTTTAAATAGAATAGTTCAGATTCCAATTTAAGAATAGTTCATAGTGAGCAAAGTGTATATAGAGATACTTACAGAGACTCTAGATTTCCCAATCCTTCAAACGCTCCCTTCTCCAACGTTGTTAGTTGATTGAGGGACACATATCTATATTAAAAAGATATATTGATTACCCGGCAATCATTGACACGGAATTGCTTAATTAGATCGCAATGAATAAAAATCAAGAACATTTAATATATGATCTGGAAAGAAGACGGAATGATACATATCAGAAAAGCCATCAATAAATTATGAAGTTGGGTTGAATGCTGTTCCTCTCTAGTGTTGATGAAAAGGTGAAGATAAAACACGACAACCAATCTCATAAACACTACTAAGGTGAATCATTCCATCAAAATTCCAATTAATCTGTTCCATAAAGCACCTTATATGAAGTATACTTTCACAATCAAAAGACCGATACAAACTGTCAATTATTCTGTTTTATTGTTGGTGATTTTCCGGAATGATAAAAAAGGTGTATTGTTTACCAATAATAATTTAAGGGCCAAAATTCGCTTTGATTTAATGAATAATATAAATAGTTGAATGAGGCATTGACTGTGGAAGTGATGATAGCTATTTTTGTCTCAAAATCTTTCAATGACATAAAATATATATAACACTGACTAATAAAAACATTCATTTTTTTTTTTTTTTACAAAAAAAAAGAGAAACCTAACAAAACTACGTTACATAACCGATTTTAGTGTAAAAAAAAATATATGGAAGAATTATTGTCTTGCAAGACAATAATTATCAAATCATCAAAATCACATATTCATGTCCATCCTTTGAAGTTAAAAAGTGTTTGAAATTATTAAATAATGGTGTTGTATGTATTTATGAAAAGCAATTTCCATTAGATTCAATGTGGTGACAAAATGACAGCAAATGCCCTTGAAATAAGGTATGTCTCAAAGACGCAGCTAAATGTTTTATTTTTTCAAACAAAAAAATTATGAAAATCAAAAACATCACTTGTTGATACTTTTTGGGATATACGTCTAAATTCTTCTAAAACACTCTTCCGATAGTGAATAATACTTTCACTAGCCGTTGAGTACAATTTTACCCCTGGAAGTACCAGATAGAAGAGGGTGCTAAGAAGGTAAACATCCCGAATTCATTCATCACAACACCCCTGCACAACACACTCGTCACAACCTAGCAACACCCCATTACACTCTCATAACATCCCACCACACCTTCAAAAAACTGTCACACCCGCACAAAATACCCCATCATACCCAAACAACTCCCCATCACACGAACAAAACACCCAATCACACCCATAAAACACCCCATCACATCCGAACAACACACCCATCACACCCACATAACACCCATCACATCCATACCACACCCAATCACACCTATACAACACCCCATCACACCATACAACACCCCATTACACTCATACAACACCCATCACACCCACACAACACCCTATCATACCCACACAACAACCCATCCACCCATACAAGACCCGATCACACACCCAATATTTAAACACACCAACACAACACCCTATCACACCCATACAACACCCCACCACACCCACACAACACTCTATCACCCCCGAATAACACCTCATCAAACCTGTACAACACCCCATCACACCCACAACACTCCCATCACACCCTCACAACACCCCAACATACCAATACGATAACCTCATCCCACTCATACAATACACCATCACAACCACACAACACCCTTTTCACACCCACAGAACACCCCATCACACCCACACAACACCCCCATCACACCCATACAGCACCCCATCACACATATACATTACCTCATCACATCCAAATAACACCCCCATCACACCCTCACAACATCCCATCACACCCATACAGCACCCCATCACACATGTACAACACCTCCGCTCCTTAGTGCCCGTTACTTAGATATTATGACATTTTTTCAAAAAAAAAAAATTTGTGAGGAAGATATATACTTTATGATAAAGAAATACAACCAGAAGTAATAAATGAATTAGCTGTTAGTTATAAAACTGATAATTGTGTTATGAATGCGCATAATTCATACTCGAAATGAGTTCCTTACAAAACTTTACATCAAAATAAAGGAAAATCCTATTTTGACGCTCTTCATCAAGAAATTGATCTCCTTTATTAATTCATTAATTTGTAAACAATTTTACATTAAGAGATTGTAGTTGTCTGATTACAATATTTTCTGACACCTCTTTTGGAATCCGATTCGGTGAAAGGCAAAGATAACGAACAGTAATCAGTCTCATAACTCCCACAAGCGATACAAAATAGAGAGTTGGGCAAACATGGACCTCTCGATATATTATATGTGGGATCAGGTGTCAAGGAGGAGTAAGCATCTCCTGTCCACCGGTCACACCTGCTGTGAATCCTATATCTTAATCAGGTAAACGAAGTATTCCGTAGTCAAAGTTAGTGTGCCAAGAACAGTCTAACGATAGGTACGAAACAAGTCAAACAACATTTGACCCAATGATAGGTTGTATTGATTGTTTTCACGACCATATAATTTGCGAAATGCTGATTTTAAACGAGACTGTTGATCATTATAATTGAATTATTTAATATATCTGATTTATATTGATGCTCATATATATATAAAAAGATGGGATTATCGAGATTTTCTAGCATGAGGATTTGTAAAGTTACACATAGACACAACCCCGAGTGATTTCAATATTGAATCCTTTGTTTGATAATTCCGAAATCGGCATAAAATTATTTTTTTTGTTCAATGTCAACATTTATTCTGGCAATGTCAATACATTACTTCTGTGTGCGATATGCTGACGATTTTTAAAACACGATTTAAAAATAGATAAAGGAACATTCACACATACCAAAATATCATAGTGTTCACTAATATTCTTACTGAAAGTCAGGAATTATGGAATTAGGATTACCTTCCGGTTTCAATTAAACACCGTCAAGTTAAATCAAACACCATAACCATCCCCCCCCCCTAAAAATCGTCCTGTTGCAATAAAGTATATGATAAATGGAAATAGTGACAGGGATTTTCATCATATTGATTTTAATTCATAAGATTAAGCTCAATGTGGTGAAGACAGAAATTACAGGAAACTTTTGTTTAAGTACCTGTGAATACTATACATAAATTCTTAGATATAACTATCTTTCGAAGTTTAAAAAGGAGGGAACTATATCTAGTACAGTGGTGAGGGTGATGGGAGTGAGATATTCAGTGTGATACTATTCTGAAAACTGAATAAATCTGAAATCAGCTCTACTTTCTACCTTCCCTCTCACCGCCGTTTGTTCATTTAAATGACTTGAACGACCATGAACACGCATTTTGTCTAAATTTGATGAAATAGAAAAGTAGCGGGTGAGAATTGTATCAAACATGACGGAAATGGAAATATGAAAAATACGAAAGAAATGAATATTGTCAACAATTCAATTCAAAAGAAGCTAGTCCCCTCTACCTGAGTCTTATCTAACATTGTGGAAATACACATAGTTGACTCAAAATCCAAATTCAAAGCGCTTAAAGCATCATGGATCCCCAAAATAATCTCATGTAACCATAAATTAAAACACTTTTTCCAGAGTTTTTGTCAAAGGAATCAAGGATATTTACTATCTATCAAAGACAAACGACTCATTTTTGAATGAAAGTGGAATGTTACATAAATACATACCCTATTTTATGGAGAAACCATTACATATTTCAATGAAGCTAATTAAGGGCAAATCAACAACATTACAATTTTCCCAAATATTTGGAAAAATAAAAGATTTACTTATAAAAATGAGACACTTTGTTTTTCGAATTGGATGAAAAGTGGTATTTGAAAAGTAGATGATCTGTTTAATGAAATTGGATTCAAGGATATTACTGATTTTTCAAATCTTAAAAACCAACATAACTGGTTGTGTGGATATGAAATACTAAGAAACGTTTTTAATAAAATAAGTCATAAGACAAAATACCATTCAGAAAAAGAAAACATGGTTTTATTTAAAAGTGAAAAAATTGAATCTATAAATTGGCAAATCTTGTAAATTCTTTTAGATATTTTTGTTGATGATAAGTTTCAAAGATCATATATGGAAAGTATGTGGGAAAAGACGTATGTTGGAAAAGTCAGACTGGACTAATATTTATAGAAAGAATGTATACAAAGTTGTTAATAAAAGTGTTGCTGAATTTAACTATAAACTTTTGCACAATCTTTTATGCAACAATTATCTACTTAGCAAATGGAAAAAAGATGTTCATAGAAACTGTACATTTTGTACTGATGTCATTTAAAACAATGCACATTTAATGTTTGAATGTCAAAATGTAAGACAGATATGGAATACTGTTGAAATGGTGCTCGAAATTGACATTCGATGGAAACATATTGTTCTCGGCTTTTTTTAAAGTGCATACATTTAACTTTGTGATTTCATATATTGGTTTTAGAATTTACAAAAGTAAAATTATGTTAAGTCTTGAAAACAAAACTGAAAGTATGAATAATCTGTTAATATAGGTTCAATTAGACTGCTATAGAACATACTTAACATTAAAGAAATCAAAATACGATTTCCTAGATCATAAATTATTTGAGAGAATTTCTTTTGTTACTTTCATCCTTTATATCATAACACAAATGTATTGCGATAATATGTACTGCGTATTTGATATTTAGTTTCCAACAATAGCATTCCATCATTAATTGAGGGTGACCTGTTCATCAGTACTTGTTGTTAGGGAAGTGGTGAACTGTTTGTGATTGTGTCTCCCTTGCAACAATATGGATCAATCATTGCTTTTTAAGTGTATATTAGATTTTACATATTGATATCTTTTTGACACCTAAATATATTTTGTCTTTTTATTACTATCATTATCATTTAAAGCAATCAATGCGAGAATGATTTCCACTTATATTCCTTCATTTTATCTTTACCATGAACAATATTATTTCATGCTGCTTTTTTTTAAATTGAAAAATACTACTATCTAGCATGTAAATCTCTAAATGTAAAAGAAAAACAACCTTATCTACTATACTATGTTTGGTATCATGTAGATATATTTCTAAAATATGCATACGTGTATAATTAACACATATATGTACATTATATATATATATATATATATATATATATATATATATATATATATATATATATAAGCACTAAAGTTCCAACAACACCCGATACCTCAAAGTGTCGGATCCACAACATGGATACAAGGTCAAATACAAAAAATTATACAAAGCACTCAAATGACCAACGACACGAACAACGAGATTGTCATATTTTTGGGACGACCCGTCCCTTCTTCAGGACAAACGAAAACAATTACATAATGTGGTCAATATCAACAGAGCATAATAACAAAAACTACATATAAATACATCTAGCACTATAACTACACTAATCTACAAACGTATTTACAACGCAGACTACATGTTTTTGGTCTTTAGGCTTGCCAATCAATGTTAAAAGTGGAGCAAATTAGGACATGCCTTATTCGTCCAAAGAGCTGATCCAAAATCATGTAGTCTGCGTTGTAAATACGTTTGTAGATTAGTGTAGTTGTAGTGCTAGATGTATTTATATGTAGTTGTTGTTATTATGCTCTGTTGATATTGACCACATTATGTAATTATTTTTGTTTGTCCTGAAGAAGGGACGGGTCGTCCCGAAAATTTGACAATCTCGTTGTTCGTGTCGTTGGTCATTTGAGTGCTTTGTATATATATATATATATATATATATATATATATATATATATATATATAAAGCACAAAAACAATTATAACACCCAACCTTACGTTTACCCCTAGGATCTAAACGATACATGTGATAATCAATTAATTAATATATAAAGCACTAAATAATCACAACTAGGTACTGAAAATTTTCGCCCCACGCCCGGGGTCGAACCAGCAATGTACGGCACCCACCGCCTAGCAAGATTGTCAAACCAGTGCGTAAGTCCACTCGGCCACAACGACTCGCCCGCCAGGCCTGAAGGGCCCCAGAGTCGACTCGCCCACCAGGCCTCAAGGGCCCCAGAGTCGACTCGCCCGCCATTTCCAACAAGGGGATAAGGTATACAGCACCGTCTTATGAGTTTAATTCTGAATCTTTAAAGTATTGTAAAGCATGCATATTATGCTTCACTAGATATCTATTGAAATGTAATGTCACAAACCAGGATCACGACACATCAGCTAGAGGAATTTACCCATAAAAGCTTCAAACATTGTGTAAACATAAAAGTTCAATATGAAAGCTGATTATCCTTGGTACCCAGCATATCTACATGAGATTATCATTTATTTGTACTTGTATGTCAAACATCAAAAGACAAGTTTTACATCTGTTTTACATCCGCAAAATACCTTAAAACAGTAACAGCGCGGACACTATTCGTAGAGGGTATCGATACAAATTATTTTCCTGAAGTCTTCAAATATCTTGATCATCTCTTTCTTCATTCTGTTTACATGAAGTATTATCGCAAAAACATAACACGTGCGTATGTAAATGATGTTTTAACTAGTTCGTTGCTCATTTATTTAAACAAAGCAAATATATATTTCGTTTAAGCATTCCAGATATATTTTCGTCAGAATTCCGTTAGAATAATGGATTTACATGTGGAATAACACTGATAAGGCGATTGTAACACAGCACAGTTAAGATTCCAGTAAGGAGGCGTGTCCCAATCTATACAGGGATGTGTATTTGTGACATCACACATTAACAACAAAATATCACAATCATTCAAAACATCAGGAAAATAATTAATGTTTCTAAATAGCACGGAAGTACTGCACTACACAAAAACTTACCATTCAACGGGAATTCTGTGTTGTTAATGTAATCTGACACCCTGATATATAGGCAAACATTTGATCACGATGCGCTTGTCATCATGACATCATCATGATAGTCTGATGCATTTCATTTGCAAGAAGTGGTGGATCAACTATATTTTCTTCGTGAAAAAAATATTTTACACTTAAATGGAGAAATGTTTGCAGATATTTATAAGCCTGTTAATTTTAGAACAATGCCTTTCTTATAAATTCTCTGAAATATTTTCTATCTATACTGTAGGAAAACATTAATGCTTTATTGTTGATAAGTTGGCAAATGGGTGGGTTTTACAAATCGATTTCTTGATAATGAGTAAACCAAAGAAACATTAGACTATTTGAAAAATGCTGCTATCCTGATAACATTTTAGAAATGACTTATTCATTTCAAATTAAAATAAAACATAAACCGGCAAAATATTCAACACGTGATACAATATTATTTCAACAATTATCAATCGGAATCTCTAGAACTCTGCAGCGTTTTCATAACTACAGAGGCTGTTAAAAACGTTCATGTATTAAAGTTGAATTTCAACATCATTATACCCTCACAATATCGAAATCCATTGATGACATCAATATCACAGGCATATTTTCTAAAACCATCCGACACCGAATTACGTGCTCAGTCTAAATATAAAATATAATTGTCCTGATTGTGTATTTTTAGTCGATCATAAATTCATCCAATATCAGTAAAGTTCCAAAATATTCGATCCGTCCTAATAAAGATGTTTTTCGATAGCATATTTTCGACAAAATTTCCGCGTGCCACCTTAGGTGTGCTGCGAAGGAACGATAACTCTGGGTAGAGATTGAACAATGTACATAACGGATTCATGCACGTTCGAGTTGTCTCCAAACCAAATGATAACGAACATATTGAAATTAGGTAACGCTGCTTTTAAATGCAAGAACACAATAACCAATAGTGTGTTTAAACCAACCACTTTGATATGCACAATATTTCCCATATTTTGCCGAAATTTCAATGGCTAGATATTAAGAATTATTTGCATTATCTCACGTATGTATCAACAAACATTTGTGCTCAAAGTCAGAAATGAAGTGCCGGTGAACATATGAGTCTTCTCGCTATCGCAATCCGCCTCAAAAAACCATGACATATTTTGTTAAACATTCAATATTTCGGGAATTGGTATTTGCCTAGAACTATGCGGGCCGGAGCTTGTATTATAACCTGCAACCAATATCATCTCTATATCTAGTTTCAATAGGAAAGCTTAATTATCGGGAACGGAAATCATGCCACACCGGCGCAATAAACACATGTGTGTATTGCAATAGAAGTGATTGTTAAATAGAAATCAAGGACAACTACATGATATGAACATAGTTTATCTAACCATTGAGACAATCACAAACATGGGCTATTCTCTCGTTGAGTTAACATTTCAGAATGGGTATTGATTTTTATTTGAGGTTAATTGTTTCCGAGTTTTCAGTTATAATCTAATATTATGAAGTTTAAAGTTGTCAAATGTTGTTTGACCACACACTTGGACTTACGGATTTTACGTAATGACGTCATTCTCGACGTTACGTGTTAAAAAATTTTTATACCGTAACATATATAATTGTTAAATTTGTTTTGTAATTATTTATTGGGTGTTAAACATTTAAATTGGCCTAAAATGATGAGATGCACAGTCATCGTATAATTCTTTTATAAAAGATAATTAAATTGAAATAATCTTTTATCAAGAAATTTGGTGATGGTACGGAAAGTTGAATTTTCCCCCGTTTAAGAACTTAAAAAGCTTAGATTTGCGGTCAAATTTGAACAGAGATCAAAGCTGTTTATATCATACAGGAAATCCCATAAGATAATTGTTCCTCTGAAAGATTATGATGATAATTGTACATTGCTTTTAAGAGGTTGCTAGTTAAAATATGCATTGTGACGGTAAGACATCAATGCTACGGTACAGAATAACAGACTGATTAACAAACTGAGATATTCTATCAGGGAATTTACTATGAAAGAAATTGTCAAATAATGCAACATCACACATTAATTCTCAACTGATCAAAATAACAGAAGTTAACTCATCTTTTAGTTCATATCTCAACTTCTATACATTAATCAAATAAGTCCGATCACCAAGCACACTCAATCGCATTCATATACATTGTATACTCCAACAGTTGCACGAATTCTTGCTTGGGTGCATGTCCAATTTCTACATTTCATTTTGATACATGTTTCTAAAGGCTCATGATCTCTACTGAATCATGGTCTAGTCCCAAAATTGTACCTGGGTAAGGTTTTCTATCAGACTCAACAACGCACCACTTCCCTCATTTTCCCCAAGTCAAGGGTTTCTGATATGATCCACTCCACATAAACATATATGGAGCGGAGCGTATCAGAAACAATTGACTTGCGAAGATGCACTTCCCTATAAGTTCTGCATCTCCAACTGTAACCTTCATTATCTTGCTATCTTGAGAATCTGATGCTTACTCCTCCTCGGCATCTGAAATCACCTCTGGTATATCCTGTCCAGAGTCCATGTTTGCCCAACTCTTTATCTTGTATTCCTTACAGGAGTTTTAGATTGATCAATGTTCGTTATCTTCACCTTTCCATTCTGCTGTCACATTTCCATTACAACTTATGCCAATTTCTGTAGACTGCTCTGATTCATTGCGTTCTTGAATAATTTCATGAAAAATGTGTTCAGAGGGAATGAAACAAGCACATTTGGCTGGACAAAACAGGACAGATACATGTAGCTTGTATGTTATACATTTTTTCATTAGCTGCCGGTTTTACCATTGCTATGCAGATTGGCTGTTTTCTACGGTAACGTTGACTTATCTTTATATATATAAATATATAACAAGTAGTAAGAACCCTTACCCTGTGAGATCATACATTCTTAGACTTACACAACATTCTGACATGGGCCACTGCACCAGATTTAAGCTTTTGAAACCATAGGTCTAATTCATGTATTTCTTTTTCTGTTTCAGCAAATTCATGTCATTTTTTGTTTTTTTAAAAAACCTATATATTTGCCATTTTGAAAATAATTTCCAATTATAATATCAATTTTATTAACTTAATTGAAAGAATTTCCATACCGTCACAACATAGATCCGTACCGCTATTGTTACTGATGTGACGGTATGGAGTGTTGCGGTATGGATATTTTCTTACATTTTCCCATATATATTTTTCAAATCATGCCCTAATTTAGCAATTCTTGTTACTTTGGAAATTAATTGAATGAATGTGTCTATAGCGTTGTTTGCTAGGGACTATTTAATCAAATTTAAACAAAAATCAATGAACGGTACAGATAACGTTAATTAACCACAACTGAAGAAAATGTACTTATTTGCTGCCTTCTTGCATTCACTGGTAACCATCATTCAGAAAGTATTACATGTGTTTTAATATGACATCATAAAATGTTGCAGTGTCGGGAAATATGTCAATGAAGTTCATGGGTGTATCATAAGTGCAGAAAATAGAAGCGTTACGGCATGGAACATGTTTTGATAGACAAAATATTTTCTTTCAAAAATAATTCCATGAGTGGTTTTCCCCACAATGTATTCCATGCATTCAATTAGTTTTCCTTAGAAAATAAGTAAAAAGTTTAAATTACGTTATTTTCCAAACCTTTCTAAGAAATATATTCAAAATTCCAACACTAACTTAATATATGAGATTACCGTCACGTCATTGTAATGAGGTAATTGGGCAATTAACATTGATTAATTTTGAGTTGTGTTGTTAGACCAAACGGATTTATATTTTTTTCTAGTAAGCTTTTAAAGTGTAGACACAGAATCAATTCAAACTTTCAAGACACATCGTAATCATTTGAAAAAAAATCACATGGGAAAATATTTTGCCAGTTTGTGAATGAAATGAAAGAATCGCCCACATACCAAACAATGGCATGCTCAAAATTACTTCAACAATGTTTCTCATTCAAATGGAACAATGAGTAGATTTCTAGGTTTGGTTTTAGAAATTCATTTGATATCAAAAAAGGTTTTAAAATTCTGTAAGCGAATCTAGTTACTTTGAGACAGTGTTTAAACATTACCATTGTAATTGTTCATCCTTTAAATAGGATCTGTACAATATTGCTATATTTTTGTTCTGCATTCCACCTGTTGACACATATGGTCATAATATTTGAACAATTTCTGAGATTGATCACTATTCATAATATTCGCCTTTCATATAATGCATAAGTAGAGGCAATCACAGAAAGACCGGGAGGATTGTAATATACATATAAGTTATCAAATGATGTTTATGACAAATGGGATGAATTTGGCTTCCCTGTCGTCAGCTTTCTGAATTTCATTATTATCATCATGTGTCTTTGAGAAATTCGAAAGACGTTCAACATTTAATAAGGGGGGGGGGGGGGGGGGTCTTATCGTAAGACTTTGTTTTAAGAAACCACGAAATCGGTTCTTGTGAAATGAAATTATCTTTTGCTGATGTCGCTACTGCATAATACTGGAATTGAGTAGTTTAAAGAAACTCTAATAAAACACGTTCTAGACTTTTTTGAGATAACAATACGGGTATGGAGTTACCTTAAGACAAATATCGTAAATGCGGATTTTTTTATTAACTTAATAATATAACGCGTAACCAAAAATGTATGAGTTGTTATGGATAGAGAAGACACTGCACCAATATTTTTGAGCTACGAACGTAATTTTTAGAACTCTCCAGCTTACCGTGACAAATTACTCTATAATTTAGTAACAAAGTGAAGATGTTCACATGCATATTCGTGTAAAATAATAAATAATCGAATACAGAGAACGAAACTAACGAGGATCATAACGATATCACAAAGATGTGATTCAGATATCCTTGGCCTAATTAATTTTCTAGGACGGAGATGTTCGGAATATATGGCCTTCTGATACAGTGTCAGTTGATATATCAATCAAATGTTATATTTTTATCGTATCACTCGATATCTATATATGACATAAAATGTCTTCCTCACGATGAATTTCAATCCAAATCATAAGAATAAGAAATTCTTTGCAACATCTGCTAGAATAAAAAAAAAACTGCAGAAAAGATCCAGTCTTTCCTGGGATTGAAATACTTGAAATACTCATTTCATGTGAAACCTTCCATGCAGAGAGATCGTGGTCTAAAGACTCAAAATAATATCCATAATACGTTCAAAGAATATAGTATACATCAATTTTGAATTTTATAATGTCGAGTTATCAGGCTGTACTACAAAGCTAGACTAAGGATTTTATAATTTCTAGACATCAACAGATACTGAAAAGCTAGTCGAGGGATTTTATAATGTCTCGTCATTAAGATATACTAAAAGCTATACTAAGGATTTTATGATTTCTAATGACCAAAATGTACTGTAAAGCTAGACTATGGATTTTATAATGTCTAGTGACCAAACTGTACTGTAAAGCTAGACTATGGAAATTATAATGCCTCGTCATTATGAGATACTACAAAGCTAGACTGAGGATTTTTATAATTTCTAGACATCAATAGATACTGCAAAGCTAGTTGAGGGATTTTATGATTTCTTGTCAACAGGTAATACAAAACTAGTCTCAGGATTTCATAATTTCTAGTTATCATGAAGAACTACAAAGCTAGCCTGTAGATTTTATTATTTCTAGTCAGCAGGAGGTACTACATAGCTAGTCTAGGGAATTTGAGAAAACTCACTCATATAAGATTGATCGATTGATTATTGTTTAACGTCCTCCTCGAGAATATTTCACTCATATGGAGACGTCACCACTGCAGGTGAAGGGCTGCAAAATTTAGGCCTATGCTCAGCGCTTATGGCCATTGAGCAGGGAGGGGTCTGTATCGTGCCACGCCTGCTGTGACACGGGACCTCGGTTTTAGCGGTCTCATCTGAAAGACCGCCCCATTTAGTCACCTCTTACGACAGGCAAAGGGGTACTGAGGATCTATTCTAACCCGGATCCCCAAACTAAATATAGTAAATAGTTAAAACAGTTAACATTAGATCTTTTTACGGGGACTTATACGATTTCCATTGCAGTAGAGTAAGTTTGTTGGATATATATCTTGCAATACATACAAAAAACATCGATGGTAGACGTAATGCAAGGTGAAGATAACGAACAGTGATCAATCTCATAACTCCTATAAGCAATACAAAATAGAAAGTTGAGCAAACACGGACCCTTGGATATACCAGAAGTGGGATCAGGTGCCTAGGATATCATAACATATCTGAACATATAATAAGAGACTGGCATTGTTGTCTGTTGATTGTATGAAAAGGTGAATATAACAAACAGTGATCATTTTCATAACTCCTTTCTATACAACATTTCTCCTGGGCCCCTGATCCCATCTCTGTTATACCCAAGGGTACGTGTGTCTCCTACTCTTAATTTTATACTTTTACAGGAGTTATGAGATTGACTACAGTTCGATATTTTAACGTTTTCATACAAAAGAAATTATTAGCACTGTCATTGGGAATTTTGTATTATGTTTTCTAGCTCAACCTGAGCAGTTTATAGGCAATTACAGAATAAGAAAATTTCGGCTTTACAGGAATCAAAGGTTCAATATGAAATTCATTGATAAAATCTAAGTAGGAAAGACTTGCAGCAGTGGAAGCTGAACATTGTTGGTTCTAAAGTACCCATGAACCGAGGTTACCAGATTTCATAAGCATTGCAGGTTTGATTGACTAAACGTGTAACCTTCAATCAATTAATACATCTATATGTATACCATAGGAAGATTCAACTCAATCATCATCTTAATGTTTTAGACCTCTAAGCGTTTTTTCCTCACTGCAGGCAACATGGAATGACAGACAAGACAAGCACGTTAAATTTGAAGCTTACCATACAACTGGCGTAGCACATATATATATATATATGAGAAAAAGGATTTACTCGTTCGTTAGAGAGCGATAGAACGGTTAGAAAATATGAATATGGGCATACATTTAGCATATATTTGGCTTATAGCTGCTCATATCCCAGGTAAAATAAAACTACAACGCAGTTTTGGAAAGAGGACATTCAAACAAGAAAATACATAATTTAATGCTTGATAAACAGGTTTTTCAATGAGCCATTGAAATGTTTAATGTTAGTCCAAATATTGATTTATTTGCTATGCTAATGTACACGCAATATCATCAATTAGAAAAAAATATAAACACTGCGCCTGTAAACCCTTCACAATATATGTCTTTTTCTATTTCTTGCTTTGGATTGAGATTGTATTGTTTTCTCCCGTTCTGTATGATAATATCAGTTTTTCAGAAAATGACGTTAGATCAAGCAACAAGTACCATATAAATGTAGCTCTTTTTTTTGAACGCAGGAATTATATATCTGTCAAAAACCGGCTATACGATACCTTAATAATGCCAGACTGGCCACCACATTCTAGAGTTGACGAAAAATTCCCAAATTGGTAAACTTTTAACCCACTGATTTCTTTTAAGATCTGGAGATCAATCCAAAGTAGTTACTCATTGGACGAAACTAAAGACATATTGTTGTCTTCGTGAATAGAAAAAATAATATGTGTGTTATCTATGTAAATGGAAGACATTCTGTGGTGGACCGGAAAGTGATTCCTGGTGTCAATACAGCAAGGAGTGACTAATGTTGATGCTGTTCATCATCGTATGAAACAGCATGCACTATTAAAAGGATTTCTTAAAGGTGCTTGATAGGAAACATCTTTTCCTAGATATTCAGAAATTCCGGATGTCGCAGTTGTACTGGACTGGATGAAATCATTTGATTTTGACGAAATTTGCCTGGGTTTATCGAAGTTGAAGACAGTGCCCGATATGATTTTAGCACTTTGAAACAAACGTGACCGGTAACAATCTGGAATTGACTGATTCGTATTTAGAATCTAGAATTGACTCTTTTCTTAAAGAAGTAGGTTTTTTTTTAAATTTAATTGTTTTACCGGTTCATGAGCACGGATAGTTTTGTAAATGTTACGCATTTGAGGAATACATCGGCATGTCAGTGCATTAACTAGCTATCTTTGACATGCTTGGGACAGACTTTATAAAAGTGTTCTGATAACTAAAAATACCCTGTTCATATGTAATGATGTATATATTTACTTAAGAACAAAACATATTATCATCAATTAATTTGTATTATCACACAACGGTACTTTTCCCAGGTTCATGACACGGGTTCGAAAAAATGATATAAACCCGTAACACAGGTTCATAACTATGCAAATTAGGAAAGTTGATCATTCATGCGCCACCTGAAGAAAACAACATGTCATCCTTTGAAATTGTTAACATTGCCGGTAAAAGACTTTGTTTTGTCACCACGGTTGTTCCAATGGGATTTTTTGTCTTTTATGAAGTGAAAATAATTTCAAGTTTCTTGAAACCGTGACGTCGCGACGACGTCACAATCAAATTGAAAGCAAAACAATTCTGTGACAGTCGGGTTGTGAAATAAACAAATAGAATATATTGCGTTGAAGAATACTTGTGTGATAAATTAAATCTTACACTCGTGCCTATGACATATGGAATTTATGAAATTCGTTATTGGATTTGAATATTTCCCCCGCCAAGGCTCGAGAAATATTAAATTCTGTGACGCATTTAAAGCTTGACAATTTCATGTGGTTACGTAATAGCATGTACAGTGATGAAGTAGAATTGGAAATTATACGAGACATGTACCTGTAAGGCTTAGTAAGCTGATATTTGATTGTAATTCAAATTAATTACTAGAATGGAATGGATGAACTGCATGTCTAACCTTTTTCCTACCCTTCGTTCAAGTACATTTCGGCTATTAATTAGACTTAAACACTGAGGTTAGATACACTGGCGTTATCTCATGTGATTCTTCCATTCCTTTCCAATAGTTTTTGTATAATTACAAACAACACTTTACAGGTAACTCTCGTTTAATTTCCAATAGTATGTACCTTTCACGTATAGATACAATTAATATGTATTTTTATGCGAGACAGAATGTATAAATCACGTATAGATTAAGTTAATATATGCATGTACTTAGGCAATAGACATATATAAAATTAGAAGGTACCTTTTTACGTGAGAAAATGTACAAATTACATAAAAAGTGCTATGTACTTAGACATATAAAGATTTGCTGTGTATGTTTGCGCAAAAGAACGTACGAATCACGTATAAGTACGCAAGAGAACGTACACATCACGTAAAAGTACGCGAGAGAATGTACAAATCACGTATAAGTACGCGATAGAATGTAGAAAGTACGAATGATTAAATTACACTCGAGATGAAATACTTATATTTTCCCGTGTTTCGATAATATAGCGGGAAAATGTTGTATTCACTATTTGTATTCAAATGATATAACCTGTATAGTGGTATGATCCATGGAATGGTGTTAAGGTTCTGACCAATAGAAATGCTTAGTAAGGGGTTTTAAGAGCAGGTTTTGTTAATGTAATCACATCTAGTCGCCGTTCTCCGCGGGTTAAACGAAATGGACGCCGAGGCCGTTCAAAGACAAAATCAACCAAACTTTACAGCATGCGAATAATGATAATTCTCTGAGCAGTTTTTCAGAACTTTGGGAAAGCAGATTATCAGATGTGCAGAAAAGTATTAACAACTAGTAATCCTAATTGTTCGCGAACAATTAGAGGTCTTTCCACCTTTTCTGGATTTGTTTCTTGAACTTTGATCTTAATCCATTCTTCAGTAGGTCAAATGAGGCCAAAAAAGAAAAAAAATTGATTTGGCTTGAAAAGAAATTCAAATTTGCCGCCTTGAGTGTTGTAGTGTTGGAGATTAAGGCCTTGGTTTCGCACGATAGTACCGGTCAAATATTTGAAAAAAAGGGTGCGAGTGTTGCATAGGAGGCACATATCAGGTAAAAGTGTAATAGGACTTGTGCAGGTGTTTGGGGTGACTTTGGACCTGTTAGATAGGATATTTGGAGGTGCAAAGAAACCGGATGTCATATTTTCAGAGATTGTAGCTGCTCGTGCATGCTGGGAGTCTACAAGCCTCATGTTGATGTTGTGAAGATGCACTGGATTTTACCGTGTGTGTTGTGGATTGTGGAATTGAATATACAGTTTGTAATTGCTCATCCTATGTGTTCTAATTCACGGAGACAATGTCTTTCAGTCATTTCAACCAAGGAGGCATGCATACGGATTAAGGCTGAGTGACAAATTACCCCAAACAAAATGGCGGCCGGGGTTTCAAGGAAAAGTTTCTGAGTGTAGGATCTGAACGGAGAATAGGAATACTGCATCCCATCTGACCCTGCAGGTAAGTGTTTATTTGTTTACAATGACAGTCAGGATGGAATGTCAATGAGTTCAACTGTCGAGTAAAGTTGCATAATCATTATCAAAAAAAAAAACAACTTAGTCTTTATGTTGATGCAGGCAGACAATTGAATCTGGCCTATGTCTTTTCATGAATGTAAATGGAATTCATGTTTGATTTACAAGACAGTCAAGAAATAGAAGAAATTGGTTTAGGTCAGATGTGTAGGTGTAGGTCAGATTAGCTAGAATTCTGTAATTGTTGCATGGCATGAGACCGGTCAAAATAGTGTAAACAGCTGATCACAGACAGATCACTTGAAGGGTGGGGGATTTCTTCCTTGGGGACGACAGGCATGATGTGTGGGTTTACCTTACTCGTGGAGACTGGTCCTGGAGGTGTGACCTTGACCTTTGACCTTGAGCCACTTTCAAGGTCAAACCTCAAAAACCCCATGGGAGAGAAAATGTGACATTGACCTTTGACCCTGGCCTCATTTTGAAGGTCAGAGAGGTCACGGGACTTCGTTTAAGTGGTCTCGCGTCTCTATCTACATCCGTGAAAAAGTTGTGGGCTCCAACGACGACTTCGGAAACTTTCGGGGGAGAGAACCGTCCTTCAGGGTTTTCTGTTTCCCTCGGTCAACTTCTCTGTGCGAGAGTGTTTTATCGTGAATTCGCCGGCGAAGGTCTCGCCTCTCCATGACTTTCGTTTTAGTATGAATAGCAATAATGGGGTTTTCGACGTTAAGTCGCCGACATTTGCAAAGTGGTCAAATTTCAGAGTTGTAATTCGTAATACTCAGACCTGTCCAGAATTCCATGCTGACCCATATGGTATTTCACTGCTATCTGAAGCGGGAAAGAGGGTATAAAAAGTGCCATTTTCTGGTCTTTCGGGATGATCTTGACCTTTGACCTTGACCTATTTTTCAAGGTCAAGGTCACCTAACCCGTTCAAGTGGGTTCGGTGTCTCTACGACGAATACTTTAGGAGTCGACAATTTCTTACGGAGAAACCGTAAAACATGAGGGGTACTAACTTCCTGAAAGGGTCCTCGAATCCTTTGGTTGAATTCCCATGTCAATTGGACCAAGTCACGTCGGATGCTCCTATCATTCACGGTTTTCGAGAAGAACTGATAACAAGGGTTTTTCGCGTAAAGTCCTCTAAGTTCGTTAAAGGTCAAAGTTCAGCTACGCAGGTTCAAATCTGAGCATGTTTTGAGATCTCGAAAAGGGTGGTCTACATTGATTTTCGATAAGTCTTAAGACGTCAAAAGCTTCTCGCGGCGGAAAGAAAAGAAGACAAATAATAATAAAAATAGAACAATATCAAAAGGTCTTTCCACAGAAAGGTGGAAAGATCTAATAACAAGAAATGTATAGCTGAACAACATGAAGCAAAATTCGAAGAAGTTCTGTCTGACAGGCATAAATTCAAGAAAAGGAAAACAAAGAGCAGCACAAGCACACGTCAACAATAAATTCAAGGACGCGAGTAAAGAGCTGCAGGATCACAAGGTGGAAGAAGCTCAACAGAGAATAGCAGAAGGTTTGGATATCGTCAAGAATAGACAAAAATTAACCAGGCTTACGGATTCGTCTGGGGCAGGGTGGAGAGTTGTCAATGAATATGTGAAAAATCCAATCACATCGGACTCGAAGGATGAAAAGAAAATTAACAAGGTTCAGGCGAAAGGGGAACGAAACGTCAAGGGCTCAAAACGACGCCGTGAAAAGTATCGAGAGGCCGTGCCACCGTATCTAAAGCCTGATTTACATTCAACCTCTACAACAACGGGAATCTGGAGATCGGGGAACTGTTACTGCTGTAACAAGAGGGGACACTGGAGGAAAGATTGCACAGAAAAATTGAAAAAGAATAAGATAAGTGAAAATTTTGAAAATGGTAATCATGGCAATTAAGAAAAATGTAGGTCGATGGCGTTCGATAGGAGCAAATAGCTTTGTTATTGACGTTTTGAATTTTGGTTATAAGATGCCTTTGGTTACGACACCGGGACATATTGAATTGATGAACGACAAATTTGCAGTTAACAATGAGCAGCTTGTGTCCAAAGAAATCAAAAAGATAGTAGAGAAAGGTTGTATTCTGAAAGTAAATAAAAATACCAAGGGCAGTAAACCCGTTGGTGGTAGCAGGTAATAAATTCAAACAAAGGCTGGTTTTTGACTGCAGGCGTGTCAATCCACATTTGTTTAAATTCAAACACAAGTACATGTATGAGGATACCAGTACGTTTAGATATTTTTTCAATCGGGTTATTACCTTTTTGCATTTGATCTAAAACGTGCGTATCATCACATAGTTATGCATGAGTTAGACAAAGAATATTTAGGTTTTAGATGGCACGACAAGAAGGTAACAACATTGTTCTGTATTTAGATGACGGAATAGGGGGTTTCTCAAGTTTCACAGATGAAAAGGTGGTTAGTGCTAGGTTTCAAGCTCACATTGTCATGATTTTTTAAAATCAATTTTATCATTCATTTCTTTAATGAATAACAAAACTATTTAAAAGCAATTTCTTCCATATGTATATACCCAGTGTGTCTATGGTAAGCACAAATCTATATATGACATTTTCTCATGGAATAATGTTTGTTCACTTTTTTTCGCATTGAATTAGTTTTTTAGAATTAGTTTTTTGTACAAAAATATATCAATTGCTAATCATGGGTATGATGCATGCGACTCCAATTTGCTATTATGTATGGGCTGTATCTATTCTATGAAGTTTATTTGATGCGCATTAAAGTTTGAAAATTTTAATTCAAAATGTGCAGTCAGGGTTTTTTAAGGGTCTGTAGGGGGTCGAAATAAGGTCCCATTCCCAATGCCAAAAAGCAGATATTTTCCCCAATTTTTGCTTTGAAATTCGCAAGGAGGGTAGCCTAATCATTCTTAAATCTTCTTCACAGGCCCACAGATTACAAGTTTGCTTCAAAACTGTTAAGTAAACCTAATTGTTGGTCTCTGCTTATTTGCATGAGGTAAGCTTTAACCAAATTAAACATGTTGAAAGTTAGAAGGAGTCCAATCATACCTTAAGGTATCACACCGGTAATTGTCCAATCAAAATTAACTTAGTCAATTGTAGTTCCATATATTTAAAGAAATACTTTTTTTCCTTGCGCGATTTTTCTCATTTCTTCTTCTTCTTTTCTCTTAATTTTTGTACCCCTGATTAGGACATTTTGTGTAATTTGTAGAAATAACCTAGTGTATACAAAGGAACTATATTCTGTTGGTAGCTGAGGCTGCTTCCTTAGGTGCACTCCGGCTGTTTACACACATGTGAAAAACACGTGGATTTGAGGGTAGTCTTGTTTCCGGGTAATTTATTTTCAAAAATGCCGCGTAGGGTGTCGTTTTTCTAGTGTCGGCAGACGAGATAGGTAACAGAACGTGTCTGACTGCGTTATTCGGCGTCAATTCTGTAACTGATTTTAATGATTTTTTCCCCTCCTTAGTAATATATAGTGAAAATAATTACCGATGTGATACCTTAATGCACTATGTCTCTATTTTCTATCTTAATTTACACTATCTCCCTATTTTCTTTGAATGAAACATTTTTTCCCAATTTCGATCAAATGTCGCTATTTTTTCCCATTGGAAAGGCCCAGGCCTTTAAAATCATGACTTTAAAAACCCGGCAGTAAAACCACCATGTGAACAGGTCATAACTATTATTGTAAAGTTACATAAATGTGTACATAAGTATCTTTGCTAGATATGATGTTCAAAAAGCTTAATTAGTTTTTTAATTGCTGATTAGATCACCTTAGTGGGTAAAAGGATTGATAAACTAAAATTTTGAATTTTTTGAAAAAGCTAAGAGACAGATGGAAGAGCTTGAGACATACCATAATACAGTCTATCATAACATGGGTGCATGAAAATCAGGTTCTAGGGCAGATGTAAATAGGTAGAATATTGATGATTCATGTATGTCTTATCTGGTACATGTAAGTTGTAACACCCTCTCCATTACTTTGCATTGTGACAAAATTAAATAGTACATGTATATGAAGTGCAGTGGTTCCATTGAATTTGAACAAATATTGGTACAGTTAGTAGTGGTAGGGAACAGGTATTACTTGAATGTACATGTCTACTAGATTTTTTGTTTTTAAATAACTTTCACTGTAATTTCAGTCAAACATAATTTCGCATCAAGGAGAACAAATGCCTTTGACATAACAAAGAAATGACAATATTCGTTAAAAATAGCATGGTACCAGGATAGCTAGATGCCTATATTCCCAACAATATGAGCCAGTCCGAAAGAGAGTCTACAACAGGTGCAATACAGCTCATTAAAAATGTTTTGAGAAAAGGTATATATACAAGATTTGAGTTGCACCTTTAGGAGTATAATTAATGATTTTTATTTGGACAGCCTCCAATTGAAATACAGCAAAAATATTGCGGTACTATAATTATGATATATTTGTCATAAAATATTTATGATATCTGTATCACTTTGAATCTTTAAAAATGATAATTGATATGTGAATTAAGATTTACAGCTGATAAACACTTATTTTTTAGGAATAGAAATTATGATTTTAATCTAACTATACATTTATTGCTATTCATTGCTACCTTTTACGAAGACGTTTTATTAATTCCTCTTCTAAATATTTTTTGAAGATTTGTCAGATAATGTCGTGTATCATGATCAACAGTTAAGGTCATCACAGATAGACCAAAGCTGACATGGAATGAAATAGTAAAACGAGACACAGAGTTTACAGGATTGGATAGGATCAATCTACTTGGTCACCAAGTATAGAAAAACAAATTTCGACCTCAACAGGACACCCAGCCCTAGCCCCTCCGAAAGGATTAATTTGGCCTGGATAATCAAAATGGAGTTTTGAGATTAATCGCTGTTCGTTATCTTCACCTTTCATGATGATGGAAGCTCAGTGAGGGTAGATGCTGGCAATGAAGCTGTTTAGCAATAAAACAAACAGGTTTAACATTAAACATGTTTATATACTTTTTAGCTCACCTAAGCCGAAAACTCAAGTGAGCTTTTCTGGTCACCTTTGCCTTTCGTCCGTCTGTCTGTAAACTTTTCACATTTTCATCGTCTTTTCAAGAACCACTGGGCCAATTTCAATCAAACTTGGTATACATCTTCCATGGGTGAAGGTGATTCAAGTTTGTTCATAAAAAGGGTCATGCACAATTCCAAGGGGAAATAATCATGAGAATGCAAAATTAGGGTAGGGTCATTCAAAAAAAATCTTCTCAAGAACCACTATGCCAGAAAAGTCTAAATTCACTTAAAAGGTTCCTGGTTGTGTAAATCATGGTGTACGGGGGTAGAGTGAGGTCACAATAGAGGATCAATGTTTTACATTCAGATATAGTGCAGGTTTAACTTTGTTAAAGTCGTGGTCCATAGGGATTGGGTGGGGTCACAATAGAAGATCAAAGTTTTACATGCGAAATATATACATGGGAAATCTTTAAAGAATCTTCTAAAGAACTAGCTGCAGAATTGTAGCTCTTTGAGAAGATATTGGGACAGATCAGAAAGCTTAAGATCAACCCCTTATAACTATCTTTGATTTACGTCCCACCCCTCAAATGACAGTTGCATGGTTGAGTCCCTATATCACTGCATTCCTGCATAGTCGACTCATAAATTTAATGTTAAAAATCCTAACATATTTTTCCACTATACTTGTTTCCTAACATACTTTCCAATATTCTCTGAACCCACATATGACCCAAAAAAACTCACAGCTTCAAGTGATTTTTTGTTGTTGATGTAGCCATATTAGGTAACCAGTCAATTTGAACCCAAGTTCATTTCCATACTCATACTCATTTTGAAACAAAATGCCTATGTGAACTCATATTCCCACAAATAATTTTAGTAAAATATTTTAGATGAAATCATCCCATTTCGGTTAGATACTTACTATTCAAATAGGTTTGAATATTGAACTAATCTCATAGCTTTCTTATAGTCCCTATTCCCGCCAGTCTGTTTTTACACTAAACTATTGCAATGGAGTGTAAGGGATCAGACTAGGCTTTTATAGCATTATCAATTTTCAAGAGCTTTAAAAGAATTGTATAATTTAAGATCACTTGAGTAAACTAAGGTGACATTTTTTTCAATTGGTCTGCATCTGTTGGAGTCTGTCATCATTAACAATTGAACATTTTAAAACTTTTCTATAACTACCATTCAATTATTTTCAAAAATAGAATCAAGCATCTTTAGGATAAGGGTAAGGTAAATTGTAAATTTTACGACTTCTGTTCCCCTGGGGCCATAGGTGTGGGCCAAAAAATCTAAATGCATAGTGATTGAGAGCAGGAACAACCACAAAGGGTTTTAACTCAATCTATGCAAACTGGTATACTGTATAATAGATTTATTGATTGATTGAATATTGTTTAGCGTCCCTCTCGGGAAGTTTTCACTCATATGGAAATTTCACCATTGCCGGTGAAGGGCAGCAAAATTTAGGTCTTGATGCTCGACGCTTACGGCCTTTGAGCAGGGAGGGATCTTTATTGTGCCTTTTGTTCATCCTAGTGAATGTCCGAGATTTGCTAGGTATCATTTAAAAATCACAACAGCAGGGTCAAGGTGAGCCAGGTGAGCGATGTGGCCCATGAGCTTCTTGTTGATTTTGATATTTGTACATATATCATTGGTATGAAAAATGGAACTCTTTTTTTTCTTTTACCAATACATGCAGTGTCGTATGGATCTATCTTTGTTGATTATTTGATCAAATTTGGTTAATATGTTTTATTGAAGTAAATTAAACATGAGTTTATTCATATGGGATACCTAAATTTCACATGGATAACCAGTGACTGATTCTGGATTGTCAACATTATCACCAAACAGTTAAGAAATCACAAACTATTAGGGATGGTAAAATTCCTTAAATAGCGACACATTTTTTATTTTCATCTTTTTCTCAAGGAAAAAATCCCTTAAAAAATGAAGAAATTATAAAAGAGGTGGCTATATATGTGACCCACCTGATCTTTATTTTTCTGCAACATATTCAAGTGTGTGTTTGTCACTTGTATGGTAAGATTCATTTATGGCAAGAGCTGGTATGATGTCTTGAGTTGGAAAGCACCTGAATACACTAAGAACAGTTTTCTATGGAGCGACAAATTAATAAACTCAAATATTTGAAGATATCTTTAATAATTTGAAGATAATAGGAGTAATAATGGTGAAAGAATCTATTACAAGTGGGGAATATAATAATTATAATAATACTACTTCAGTGTCCTGTGAAATATTTGTGAAAAGAAAGAATGTGCGGGGGTTGTTAGATTTCGAACCTTTTGGATGCGTCAATGAATTTGTGAACATCTTATAAAACACATACATGTATGAAACAAGTGCCTGTGTTATAAAATGGTTTCGTTATACAGATTGGATAAATTTATATCCCCATAAAGTATTTGTTACAATATACAGCCTACGAAATAAAAGGAAGATATCTTTGAATGCTTTATTTGATCTTTCTTGCAATATTCTTTTACTTATACTTGCACAGCAAACAAATAATTAATGAATATATACTTTGTGTAGTGGAGTATAGAAACACCGGTGTTGTAGCATAGGTTTTTTTTCCCTCATAGACCCCCCGCCCCGGAAAAACGGGTTCGGGATAGATTTTCCCCAATAAAATCGTTTTTTAGTATCACTATATTGTAATTTTAATTTTTTAATTTCAATTTGACAAAAAAACTCCAACAACTTAATTTCCCATGCTCAGCTGTGGTTTGTAATCAACTAATCTCCACACGAACCGCTGGCTGAATAATGAGAATGAACACGGGATTTCTGATGGGTCAGATTGTGGGATTACATATTTCTAAAATAGGTTGAATTATTTTCGGAGAAAGAAAAACCCCCGATATAACAGGGGGAATATTCATTGAAAATGAGGCTCTGCTAGCAGTTAACAGACGCACGTCTTATTATGATCCTCTGAGACACGTTCTGAAATCAACCAGTGCACGTAAAATTTAACAACCATACCCATAACTTTTTAAATATATATTTTTCACGCACAATATCAAACTTGCTGTGTAACCTATATTTGTACACTATATTTTCAGTTAACCTATATTGGATCTTTCCATTCAAAGACTCATAAATGTACCCCTCCATATCTGTAGTATTCAATCACACGTGTCATTCTGAGTTTAAGTTTTCACGTATTTTAGAAAAAAATTGGACAAATTTTGAAGTTTATATATAACGGGGTTTTTTTTTGTTGTAGCAGAATTATGTGTTATCGATAATTGAACAAAAAATATTTATTACTGTTATGAATACGAATTTCATTTCATACGAAGCATTAGCAAGAAGTACTCCCCGGAATGGCCTTGTGTAAGGGATAGAAAGGACTCATTATTCCGGGAATTATTAAATGAATGAATTTATCAAAAGAGAAGTAATTTCGGTTTGAATACGCTAGAGCTGCAGGTATGTGTTGAACAAATAAATGTTATTTTTTGAAAACACATGAGGACATGAACTGATAAGTTTCACTTTGGCATACGTCATAAAATATAATACAATCTACTCTCATTTCTATCGACATGTCTAGCCGTTGAAATAGACATACTATATTTATGAAATTCAGACATATATTTTTTCACATCTGCATCATATTTATAAGGAAATGACTACCATTACACTTACAATTGGCAAAGATATCGAAGAGAAAAATATTAGATATATGATACATACAAACACGTACATACGGCTGGTTTCTGCAATTCATTGACACTCAAAGTATAAAAACATCCGGACTTGCTTCATTTGCAAACCTTCATGATCCCACTTCAACATTTAATGAATCAAATTAGCTACTTTAACGCATATTGCCTTATACGCATGGGCGGATGTGGGATTCAGTTTAGAGAGACTTGAAAAAAATCTGAGACGAGGGGGCTGGTGACAAGTTTTAGGTCCTCGAAAGGAACGGGTAATGTATAAGCGAGCAAAGGTTCCGGAACCTCCTATGTTTATTTGTGTTTTATAATGAAATGTAGCATCAATCTCATAGAATCAAGCAGCAATCCAATTTGGGAATAAAACTGATTCTTTTATCAAATTCCATTCAGTTATATTTGACAACACTGCTGGCTCCAAGTATGTTTTCTATGTTTTCATAGTCAGGCTTGAGTAATGTTCATATCTTTATACCGAAAGGTTAAATAATTCGACATCAAATAAAGGGTTAATCGGGGATGGACACCAATATTTTGTGCTTATATTCATTGATTTATCATGATTTACCGAGATTCAATATCTTCATGAAAAAATAAATTGATATTTACATCAGTCTTCATGATAACTTTTCTGAGACGCTAGTCATACTAACTAGTTAATTCAATAGATTTAATTGCTCGTTGTCCTGATGAATTTGTTTGCTAGTCCGTAAATAAAACACACATGTAACAAAAACGTCAAACATGATTTATATGGATGCATCTATAACACGGGGACATGCATTACAAAAACTGAGATTGTTAACAAACAGAAATCAGACTTTGAAAAATACAGAAATAAAATTGTCGTCGATGTTTTTTTCAATCCAAACACTTTATTGATCAACGATTTCCCCCTAGCTATATCAGCTAGTGCTGAGACCAATTCTAGACGTCAGTAGTCTCGGAGAGTCAGCTAGTTCATCTGAACGAGCTTTAATGGAGAGTGCTGCATTGTACATGTATGAATTTATTATGAACATATTTTGTCAGTATCAATGTTTTCTCTGAACGTCTTCGATATACATGTTCTAATACTTGTAAGTGGTGTATGTATTACTATATTTTGACACACACCTGCTGATTTTGAATAAATGTTGTAAGTTTTGCTGTATTTGTAACCGGACACATTCAATATTAACTCCTAAAGCGGCATGCAAACGTTGAGATTAAATATTCAATTTCAATACACAGGATGTTTCTGGTATTAAAGAAAAAAGATTTACATTGAAGAGATCGACGGTATATAAGTTATGCATTGAAGAGATCGACGTTATATAAGTTATTTGTGTGCATTTATTTCATTAAATATTTTAATTTAAATCGTATTCTGACAAAAGGACACACAGATGTATATATGAGATGGATCATTACTCGTTATCTTCACTTTTCCATCAATGATATGAAAGGTGAAGATAACGAACAGTGGTGAATCTCATAACTCTTTAAGGAATACAAAATAGAGAGTTGGGCAAAGATGAACCCCTGGATATACGATCGGTGGGACCAGGTGCCTAGGAGGAGTAAGCATTCCCTGTCGACCGGTAAAACCCGCCATGAGTCCTATAGCTTGATATATTGAATGCTTAACACTGTTTCCATCCAATTGAGACATTATATGGTGTTGTGAATAGTACAGTCAACGATAAGAGAATGGAAGGTATAACATAATCCAATCATATGATAGCTCATTTTGTTCATGTATGCATACTGAAAGATTTTACATAGTTTGAAAGAAGGTGATGCTTATACCTGTGGTTTTCTTTATTTTTCTTTTCAAAGTTTTGACAAATTGAAACAAAGTTAGTAATACGTGTATTGTGTAAACAGATCAACAACTCCCATGATAGAATGATTTGTATAACTCATTGAATCTATAATGATGATTATTGTTCATGTACCATTCATTATACAGTACAATCAATTTCTGGTTAAAATTGTATGAGGTGTTGATTTTCAAAAATCCAATTTACAAACGGATATTATCTTTAGTATTTACTACAGTTGGTATTCAATCTATTTTTAATAGTGCTAATTTCACTTTCATTTGGGAAATAAATAGTCAGTGAGATTACACATTTTTAAAACATGATGACTTATTTAATTGACCAATAGGAGAACGGAAAAACGATACAACATGGGTATCTCCATTGAAAATGAGGCCCTGTGAGCAGTTAACAGACGCACGTGATATCATAATCCTCTGAGTCACGTTCTGAAATCCACCAGTACATGTAGAATGTAACAACCATACCCATAACTATTTTTTCGTGCACAATATTCCATTTCCTATATATGTTACCTATATTTGTATGCTATATTTTCAGTTACCCTGTATTGGACCTTTCCATTCAAACACACTTAATGTACGCATCGATATCTGTAGCTTTTATTCACTCCGGTCATTCGGAGTTTAGGTTTCCAATCTCTTTGGATCATGTTCCACACGACACGCCACGAGTTGTAGAAAATTCTGTTTCGGTCAACTTTTGAAGTAGATATTCGATTTTCCAAAAGATATTTCTAGCAATTGTTCTCCACGTCTGTTTCATTTACATTTGGATGAAAGGTGAAGATAACCAACAGTGATCAATCTCACAACTCCTATAGGTAATACGAAATAGACAGTTGGGAAGACACGGACTACTGGATATACCAGAGGCAGTATCAGGTGCCTAGTGGTAGCAAGCATCCCCTGTCGACCGGTCCCACCTGCTGTGAGCACTATATCTTGATGAGGTAAACTTAAAAATATGTACTTAAAAACAGTGTGCCAAGAGCGGCCTAACAATAGCTATTGAACACATCAGACAGCATATGACTCAAGGAATGCTTGTATTGGCAAACTAGATTATTATAACGACCATAGAATTTGCGAAATGCTAACTTCAAACGAGAGTGTTGAATCCCCTGTACCATCAACTTGTTTGTTAGTAGCTTGTCTCAATTTTAAAAAAAACAACTGATCACATGTAGAACAAGCTCTTGCGTATCGAGTCAGTTGAAAGATATAAACAACATATGCAGGTGATAATGAAATATTGCTACATAGATATGAAAAGTTGGTGATAGGAAGCTGAAATCATCCCGTTTTTCATAAAGATGAGTTAGTTTGCCCTTAATATTCATTTTCAATAAAATATCTAAATTCAAAGAAGATGTGAAGAACTCTGTGGCGGCTCTTATTTCGATTTTACAGGGATTGAATCGATGTATGAATGAAAATGATTATTGTTAATAAATAAATCGACAATGTATCTAAATGTCGAGTTGAAGGTCACAGCAAGAGATTGTCGTTTTCTCACTTGGAAGCTTTTGAACAAACTCTGCTTCATAAGAATATGGGGAAATGTCAGCTAACGGAACACAATGCGTACCCATGGGAATACCAACAAACTGTTGGAAGATCTGACCACCGAAGACTACGAAGATCTTTTCAATGAGGAACTCCAGCAAATCAATTTTTGGACGACTGATTACTAGATACGAATATTTCCTTTTTCGTGAAGAAGAAACTGTCTATGATTTTAAAACGTCTGGTCTTTAAT
Organism: Ostrea edulis; assembly: GCF_947568905.1. Lineage (NCBI taxonomy): Eukaryota > Metazoa > Mollusca > Bivalvia > Ostreida > Ostreidae > Ostrea > Ostrea edulis. Next base: position 36,781,836 of record NC_079172.1, on the reverse strand, counting down.
CAATCGTAAGGGATGGTCATTAAAAGTGTTAAAAAGTCATACGTTTAGGTGTTGTTGATTTGAGAAATGTTTTGAGATTTCAAATTTACTAAAATTTCTTCAGAATTTTTTGGAATCCATATTTGATTTACACCACTTCTCGCATATGTTGTGGCACAATACGTTTTAAGGTTCTCTTTCACACCTGTTAATATGTTCGTGAGGAGCAAATATAGGGGCTGAATAGCATATTGATTTCATAACGTTTACAATGAAAACAAAATTACGGCAAACACAGGCCCCTGGATATACCAGAGGTGGGAACAGGTGCCTAGGAAGACTTATAACTTTATGACAGACTTTATGAAATTGATATCCTATTGAGGTCTATATTTAACCCTCACGAACATGCCGTTAATATCTAAGTATTTATATATTTTACAGGATAAATCTATGCCGTTCAGCAGACTGACATTTTACTGAATGGCCTGGAAAGGTGACGGAATGTCAGGACCATTCAGTCACTATTATGTAACATTCAGCAACCTTTCAGTTAACGAAATGCCATAGTTTCATCACGTGTTTTATATGTATAATTATATATATGTTGAAGTGTTATTTATTTCCCCATATTTATTCCATTCGGATTCCATTGAAATAGATTTCTAAACATGAAAGAGCTCACTCTTTGTATTTATAAAGTCCGTGTTATATGTTTGTATCTTTCTCTATCAATTATCTTAGAGCAATGTTAGAATAAGGTTAATCTGAATAAAAACAATCACAAACATTACTGAGCAGTCAAATCAATGAATATCTTAGATTTAATCTAAATTCCTTACAAACAAATCATAAATACTGTTTCCGCAGGAAGTGAATGAAAGGTGAATATAATGAACAGTGATCAATCTCATAACTCTCACAGGAATATAAAATAAAGAGCTAGACAAACAACGACTCCTGGATATACCAGAGGTGGGATCAGGTACGTAGGAGGAATAAATATTCTGGGTGATTGAGTTATTAACAGGTAATTGATTTCAGTTTTCTAATGTTCGCCAATGTTGAACATTATTGTAAGTCTACTGTACATGTCTTAGGGATAATGTGTTAAAAATTAAAACAGTGTTATTTTTCAAATTCATTTGAAATTTCATTAAATAATGAAGAACTGTGTCCTTCTTTTTTGTATTCACTGAAATGGAATAAATTTTTCTCATGCTTGGACACATTGGTATATGAAAAAAAGCTTCTTTCGAGTGAAGTACATGTGCACTATATGAAATTAAGAATGAAAATTAGCTGGTTTATTTTGCATTTGCATTCGATTAGCTAGGAAATTGAATTATTTTCACCCATGATATGAATATCACAATGGTCATATAATCATGTCCAACAGACATTTTTCCAATATCTTTTCTTTGTTTATTTGTAACGTTACGATCAGCTTATGTGCACTAGTATAGGACAAGTGAAGTTACGCTTATTTCTGACGTAAATGTACGTCTACAACTACCAGTGAATACCGCCCCCCACACATACACATAAACGTACACTATATCTAGATGTCTACGTTTACGTCTACGAACTTTAGTAAACATGTGCCCTGAACACTAAACATAGGTCTATATTTGTGGTACTTGACCCAAAGAAGATGACAATTTAGTATGAGTGTAAAATTTCGACGGATGTAAATCAAGCAAGCAATCAGTCTATCAAGAATGAAAGGGGAAGATAAGGAACTGTGAATGTATTGCATCTACATGTAGATTGTAGAATATGAAACAAGTGTATAGATAATAACTTATTTACTCATTTTCTTTCTAATGTAAAGAAATTGTGTATTCTAATATTTCAAATATAATAAGCTAATTGAAAAAAGAAACTTTGTTAAGTAGAAGACAATTTTCAAGAACGTGAAAGACATGTACAATATTCATAGCATGATATTTGAAATGGTAGATGACTGTGATCTTATTGCGTGTGATATATTGATTGAATTATAGATATACCAACACAAAATTGTTGGAGTACATTATGCGAAAAGAACTTTGTTAAGTAGAGCACGATATCAAGGATATGAAGGACACATAAAATGTTATTACCCATTATGATTTGTGTGAAATGATGGACAACTGTCATCTGTTAGAGCGTGTGATGCATGTGTTAGTGTATGAGGCACCGAATGAATTTCTAGTTATATACATGTTGATGTGAAACACGACATAATTAATCGATTTAATGATATAACTATATGCATTGAAGATGACATAAAAGAAATAATCAGATGCACTATATATATATAATTGAATAAAAAAGCAGGAATTTATACAGTTCCAAAATATATTTAAATCACTAGCGCTTTCTGGATTTTAACATCCATCCTCAGGTGAATACAAATAATGAATTCATATTATATATAAATATACATGTACTTACAGTTTCGTTAATTTCGTCAATCCCTCAAACAATCCTTTCTGTAACGTTGTTAGTTTATTGCTGTATAGGTATCTGAATTACAAAGAAAGCTTGATTAAATTATATATATCCATACAATATTGCTTGATTACATTTTGATGTTAACCCAAAAAAAAAAAACCAAAAAAACAAACAACCCAAAAAACCAACAGCAAACATTGAAAGCAATTTTAGCTGCAGTTTTGGTGTCGGAATGTTGTCCTGTAAGATTGTGATTGACTATTTTAATAATAGAAGAAACAAGTAAGGTTTATTAACTTTTTTGTTAATATGGTTTATTAAAAAACATGTTCAGAGGCTCTGAAGGAAGCAAAATTACATTATTGTCTTCCCATACAAAAATGAATTCTATGAAAGGCGAAGATATGGACCAGTGATCTGATAACCCCCACAAACAATACAAAATAGAGAGTTGGACAAACACGGACCCTTGAATATACCAAAGGTATATCATGCTATATATTCAATAAAACCGAAATCTTCATTTTGATAGAATACTCAACTTAGATTTAATCTTATCAATTATTATATTCTAAACTGTATAGCACATTTTTACAGCAAAGTGATATTTAAATATAGAGGTGCTAGTGCTGCAATGTTTGCTCTGGATAAATTTGATCTCCGTATATATCAGGAAATCAATAAATAATTCTAGGAGTGGATGAAAGTTAGAGAGTGAATCTTATATTAATGAATGTTATTAGAACACATAAATGCATAAGGAAAGACGTAAAAGAGATTTTTGCACAATTCATTTCCATCATCGCAGTCCATTGCCGAGTGTTGTCTTATTCCTTGATATCAATAACACCAATGACCCAAATATTGAAGATGTTTAACCCAAATTTCAAAATAATTTAAGTATGGTAGCATAACTAATGGTCTTGTTCTTGTTTTTAAGCATATATAAGTCATTCTATGCCATATCATACTACAAATATGTAGAATTTGATAAACCGTAACCATTCTCATAAATGTTATAAAAAACACAAATCCAGAGTAGGGAAAACACGGACGACAGAAACACTATAGATTTATCAGATGCTAGGAGTAAGCATCCCCTGTTAACCAGTTTCACCCGCCGTAAGACTACTGTTTTGATCAGGTAAACGGAGTACTCGGTAGTCAAACTCAGCATAAAAGAACGGCATAATTATTTCTATGAAACACGCCAGACAATATTGATGGATTTTAATTTGAAACTAAATCATAATAATTTATAACTGCCATAGAATATGCAAAATATTGACTTGAAACGCGACTGTAACATCAACGTTTTTGTCATTATCGTATTTTTCAGTAGCCTACCTCCATTTAACAAATGATCATACGCAGCATATGCTTTCGGATAGAATCAATTCAGATCCATAAACATCATATCCATATTTTTACATACTAATTTTGACTAAGAATTACTCCGTTTACGTGATCAATTAATAGGGCTCAAGGCAGGTTTGACCAGTCAACATAGGGATGCTTACTCCTCCTAGGCACCCAATCCAACATCTGTTATATCCAGGGGTCTGTGTTTGCCTTTATCTTAAAGGACACAACGCATGTTTTTAAACGTTTTTCTTTTTTCAGCAAAATTCTTTCCATGCCTAAAACCACTTTAAATGTGTTTTAAATGAAATATGTTGCGTAGTTTTCGAGTTTGAAAGCGATGGAATTCAAATCTTGCGATATCGTGGTATGCATATTTACTTTCGCTATTTTACGTGCCATTATGTGTGACGTCATATGTGCCCTCGGGTTTGAAAACATCTATAAGTCATTTCATAAACAAATTAGATTTAATCGACAAAAAAAACAAAAAAACAATTATCACGTTAACAGTTTGTAAATAATATTGCATTAAGATGTTTTGTGCCGTATTCGGGTGTACTAGTTGTCGGTAGAAAGGATTTAGACTGAGTATTTTTCAATTTTTCGAAGGAAGGTACGAGAAAAAAGACGTGGATATGTTTTTGTTAGAGCAAGAAATTTACCTTTAAAATAAACCACCCAGTCACCTTTTCAAAAACCACTTGGACAGAAACCCAGATAAACTGCGAGAAAATGGATATATCGAAGCTAAGCACTACATAATTCTGTTCTGGTCTTCAAATTCAATACACACTCGGATCAACTAACCTTCACCTTGTAACAACATACCGTTTATATAACTTGTGCTTCCAGTTTCTACCAACTGGTAGATTTACAAAGATTTTAAAGATACAAAATAATTGAACTTTTAATCATATAAATAATAGAATATTGTATTTCTTAACTTTAAATGGAATTATAAAATTATTTCCACATTAACTCGTAACATCTTGAGTGCGTCAGTATAACGCCTTGCTCCCACTTCCTAACGATGTACAGATCACAATTTGTAAAATTAATAATATGATTGCTTTATCAAAATAAAATATTGTGATTTCCACTTTAAATTTGATTATTTTTATTGATTTGTGTGGTTTTTTCTTCTTTTTTCTTTCTTTTCGAAATGCACCCGTGACAGTAGCTTGGCCTAGGGTCTAGTTGTCAACAATGTAACGTATTATGATTTGTCTAATCCAAAAAAAAAATAAGAAAAACAGTGTCAATTGCAGATGTATAAAGAAATGACATTACCAAACAGTTTGTAAACAGCGACCCATATAAACATTATTTACTCGCAATATTAGGGGCCTTCCGTGGCCGAGTGGCTATAGCATTGCGCTCAAAATCACATGGCCTCTCACCTCTGTCGGCGCGGGTTCGAATCCCGCTCGCGCCGGTAAGTGAGAAAGTGTCCCAGTTTACTTTCGGAAGGTCGGTGGTTATCTTCCCAGGTACATTGTAACTGGGTTCTCTCTTCCACCAATAAAAACTGGGCGCCACTATATAACTGAAAAATTATTGAGTGTGGCAGAAAACATCAAAAACAAAAAATACTCACAATATTGCCGATTTCATACACGCTTTCAACGCTATATTTGGGTATTTACATTCTTTCGATATCTTTTCTTTATATATATATATATATATATATATATATATATATATATATATAAAGAAATATATATATATATATATATATATATATATATATATATATATAAAGAAATATATATATATATAAATAAAGAAATATATATATAAAGAAATATATAAATATATATATATATATATGCATTGAATATGACATAAAAGAAATAATCAGATGCACTATATATATATATATATATATATATATATATATATATATATATATAATTCAATAATAAAGCAGGAAAATATACAGTTCCAAAATATATTTAAATCACTAGCGCTTTCTGGATTTTAACATCCATCCTCAGATGAATACAAATTAATAATGAAAACAAAGTTGTTTATCTTAGAAACGTCTATTGTGACGTCATGACGTCATGATAGTCTTTGCGACGAGGGAATAGATACATGACGTCATAATACAAAAGTTCGGGAAAGATGACTTGGACAAAATAAGAATGAACATTTACATGATAAAAGTTGATGAATTAAGAGGTTTAACAATCAGAATTTCTCATATATGCATTGATTAAAGTTTGTTTAGTTTAGGAGAAAACAGTTTAATGATACAATTTTCTTTAGCAAGTCTCATGGACGTTGATTCTGTTTTAAGTTTATAAAATGGAAATACGATGTAGTTGCCTCTAGCACAGGTGTCAAAGTGTTCGCTGCATGGGGTATTTCTTGTACTGGGATCGTTAATTTGTTGGCGATGGACACGCATCCTGGCTGTTAGTTTGTCCAATATATTCCTCGCCACACCCGTTGCAAATAATGCAGTATAGTAAGTTTTTCGACTTGCATGATATGTTATCATTTACAGTAAAATATTTTCCGCATTTAAAAGTAATAGAAGGTACTGTTTTTAGGAAGGGACATGTACCACACCTTGAGTCACCACATGTAGAAACTGCGTATTTTTCAGGCGTTGAATTGAATTTGGCTTTTGTTAATATTTTTTTCAAGTTAGATGGTTGTCTTTGGCTGTGAAGTAGGTCGGATTTGGGAATAATTTTTTGAAGTTCTAAATCACGCTTGATAACTGTAAAATTCTTCTTAGCTTCCTGAAAGATATTTATATGTTTTGGGTTGTAAGTTGTCATAAATGGTATTAGGAAAGGATCGTGTTCTTTTTCTCTTGTTGTTCTAAGTGTATGCTGTGGAATTTTCTTTGCTTCATTTATCGCTGAAAGAATGAGTGTTTCCGGATAATTCTGCGCAGTAAGAAATATTTTCAATTTCGCCAGTCTTTGGTCTTTAGTATTTTCATCTTTAACAATAGTGTAAATCCTTCTGGCCAAATTGTACGGTTTTATATTTTGGGAAAAATCCGAAGAAGACCTGATCAAGTTTCACAATTTGTTGAATACGCTCAATCCAAATATCCAGTTTACCATGGAATACAGTGATATTTCGATTCCTTTTTTGGACATCAAGGTGATAAAACATGAAACCAACATCCTAACTGATATATTTTACAAAACAAAAAACAACAAAAAACGGACACACACCAATATTTGAATTTCAAACCATGTCATCCTACACACACTAAAAGGAATATCCCGACAAAATAACGACAAAATAGCATGGCGCTTTCCCCGCGATACAACCATCAGAACATGTACATGTACGCTGTGACGTACTTTTACATTTTGACGTCATATGGTGCGAAGTGCACAGAGGTACATTTATAACAGCACCGTGATTTTGCGTTCAACATTTGATGAATCAATTTAGCTACTTCAATGCAAATTGCCTTATAATCATGGACGGATGTGGGATTCAGTTTAGAGAGGATTAGAAAAAATCTGAGACGAGGGGGCGGGTGACAGCTTTTAGGTGCTCGATGGGAATAATTTGTTAATCGGGGATGGACGCATATATTTTGTGCTTATATCCATTGATTTATTATCATATATCGTGATTCAATTTCTTCACGATGAAATAAATTAATATTTACATCAGTCTTCATGATAACTTTTCTGAGACGCTATTCATACTAATTAGCTAATTGAATAGATTTATTTGCTCGTTGTCCTTATGAATTTGTTTGCTAGTCCGTAAATAAAAACACACATGTAACAGAAACATCAGACACGATTTATATGGATGCATCTATAACACAGGGACATGTATTAAAAAATTGAGATTGTTAACAAACACAAATCAGACTTTTAAAAATAAAAAAATAAATTGTCATCGATTTTTTTCAATCCAAACACTTTATTGATCGAAAATTTTCCCCTAGCTATACCAGCTAGTGCTGAGACAATTTCTAGACGCGAGTAGTCTCGGGGAGTCGGCTAGTTCATCTGCACGAGCTTTAATGGAGAGTGCTACATTGTACATGTATAAATTTATTATGAACATATTTTGTCAGTATCAATGTTTTCTCTGAACGTCCTCGATATACATGTTCTAATACTTGTAAGTGGTGTACGTTTTACGATATTTTGACACACACCTGTTGATTTTGAATAAATGTTGTAAGTTTTGCTGCATTTGTAACCGGACACATTCAACATTGAATCCTAAAGTGGCATGCAAACGTTGAGATTAAACATTCAATTTCAATACATAGGATGTTTCTGGTATTAAAGAAAAAAAATTACATTGAAGAGATTGACGGTATATAAGTTACACATTGAAGAAATCGACGTTATATATTTGTATGCATCTATTTCATCAAATATTTTAATTTAAATTGTACTCTGACAAAAGGACACATAGATGTATATGCAAGGTGAAGATAACGAACAGTGATCAATCTCATAACTCCTATAAGCAATACAAAATAGATAGTTGGGCCATATATAAGATGGATCATTACTCGTTATCTTCACTTTTCCATCAATGATATGGAAGGTGAAGATAACGAACACTGGTGAATCTCATAACTCTTTAAGGAATACAAAATAGAGAGTTGGGCAAAGATGAACCCCTGGATATACGATCGGTGGGACCAGGTGTCTAGGAGGAGTAAGCATTCCCTGGCGACCGGTCAAACCCGCCATGAGTCCTATAGCTTGATATATTGAATGCTTAACACTGTTTCCATCCAATTGAGACATTATATGGTGTTGTGAATAGTACAGTCATCGATAAGAGAACGGAAGGTATAACATAATCCAATCATATGATAGCTCATTTTGTTCATGTATGCATACTGAAAGATTTTACATAGGTTGTAAGAAAGTGGTGCTTATACACGTGGTTTTCTCTATTTTTCCTTTCAAAGTTTTTGACAAATTGGAACAAAGTTAGTAAGATGTGTATTGTGTAAACAGATCAACAACTCCCATGCTAGAATGATTTGTATAACTCATTGAATCTATAATGACGATTATTGTTTATTTACCATTCATTACACAGTACAATCAATATCTGGTTAAATTGTATGAAGTTTTGATTTTCAAAAATCCAATTTACAAACGGATATTATCTTTAATATTTACTAGAGTTGGTATTCAATCTATTTTTAATAGTGCTAATTTCACTTTCATTTGGGAAATAAATACATGATCATATTAGGATTTTTTTTAATCCAAAAGACTCTGTATCATAATAGCATGTTCGACATATGAATTTTATATCCCTTTGAAGTGAACCAGAAAATGTAGACTGATATTCACGCAATCGATTGACAGATATGTTTCAATGAGATTATTCTGAGCATAAAAGGCCAATATTTGCAGATTTGTATAGTGCATATAGTTAAGTTTTTTACTTCTTAACTTCGTATTTCTGATAGGAGCTACGATATTACTTATTGTTTATTTATCGTATTCCTTTAGTGAAGAGAGTGTGTATTCTTTCAATTGTATAGATGCAAAATATCACATCTCTATCTGATTATCTATGGGAAGAGCCCACACTTCAAGAATATTGACATAGTATTTAATAATGCAGATGTGAAATTGCTGTATATACAACCTTATGACAGCATACAACGTCCATAACTGTTGATCATTTTAACTTTTATATCCCTATCCTTGCTTTGTGATGATATTCACTAAATTTTTATGAATCTTTTATTTGTCTATTGCTGACAAGTTAACAATAAGACATAAAATAAGCTGGTATATTCAAGGGTCCGTGGTTATCCACCTCTCTATTTTGTATTGTCTATAGGAGTTATGAGATTGATCAAAGCTTGTTATCTTCACCTTTGTAAACTATGAAATACTTTTCATTTGCTTCTCTCTTTTTTTTGATTAGTTGTAACATATTGATTATCATGCACAATCTTCAGTTGCCTTTGCAGATGTTAAAACACATATGCGTACGTGGGATAATGCACGAAAGGTAAATATAACGATCAGTGATCAATCTCAAAATTCTCATAAGAAATACAAAATAGAGAGTTTGGCAAAAACGGACCCATGGGTATACCAGAGGTGGAAACAGGTGACCAGGAAGAGTGAGAACTCCATGTCAACCCGTCACACATGCTGTGAGTCATATGTCTTGATCAGGTAAACAGAGTAATCAGTAGTCAAATCAGAGTGCCAAAACGGTCTTACAATGAATATGAAGGAAGTCAAACATCATTTGACCCAATGATATGGTGTATTGGAAAACTACATATAAATGTAGATCATAATAGCTACCATATAAGTTGCGAAATGCTGACTTTAAACGGAACTGTTTAAACCCCTGTAACATTAACTTGTTTGACATCAGCCTGTCTTTTAACAAAACAATGAAATATTAATATGTGTTAAAGTCACTACTTGTTCATTCTTTCTACAATAAAATTCCTTAGGGTTCCTGCTTCCCTTCTTTCTTTTTTATTCTTTGAATGATCTATTTGACTGCTCTTTCTTAAAAATATTTCTACCTTTGCTTTTGTTCAAAATTTTATCACTAAATTATCACTATGGTGTTTCCATAAAATGCCATAGATTTCAAAACATACCATTTGTTATGTAAAATGTAATTTAATAATGTGTAGAACTAGAACACAAACAGGATCTAAAAATTAAGAGGATGTCGGGATGTATTACTGATTAAGGTAGAAAGAACGAATATTGTGCCCAATGCCATCTCATGTGCTATGACACTCTTAATTTTTCAATCATTACTTGTTTGCGCATAATCTACATCAATTTTTTTATTGACATTTCCAGATATCCCTGTTTGTAAATCTGTAATTTTCCAAAACCATTTTTCTGTAAGATGTTTATTTGATTATCTGATAGATCAATCTGGATCCATTAAGCATTTTATATTTCAAATTGTATTACATATCATGAAACAAAGCTCCGCTATTTATAGAAGAGTGTTAAAGGACACAACGCATGTTTCTAAACTTTTTCATTTTTTCAGCAAAATTAATTCTTCTTATGCCTAAAACTTCTTGCATGTAATTTTGTATACTTTGAAAACATGAGATGTGTCCTTTAATCATCACGGTGATAGGTAGATATCTGATATTTTGCTCGTATTTCAAAACATCCGACCAGTCGCGGTATCTCATTAGTACTTGGGCGAGTCAATAGGTAACCAGCCCATTCCATTACCGATTGATCGAGACGGTCACGATTTTCATGCCTTGTTTTAATATATGTTTTATACCTGGGTACAAAATTGCACGCGTATCGAGTCATTCTTTAATAAGATATTGAATGTCAAACATGGCTAGAGATGTAAAGGCATGCCTTTCATCTAAAGTTGAATACCGTGTTATAATTCGGTACTTGCATTTAAAAGGTAAAACATGCAAGGAAATACATGGCGAGTTAGCCGATGGTTATGGGTCTTCTGCACCATCTTATGCTCAGGTTAAATTCTGGATAGGGGAATTCAAACGCAGTAGAACGTCTTTAGCAGATGAAGTCAGGTCTGAACGCCCACTGGATGCCACCGACGAAGAAATGTGTAAGAAAGTTCGGGATATAAGCAGATCGGGACGTGCAGGGGTTGGCATGTTAAAGAGTCCTCACTGTTACGACTTTAGCGTTAGGTATAGTTCTGAATTAATAGTGCTTCAACTTTAGCTGGTGACGTCTCAACATAAGTTAAATTCTCGACGGGACGTAAAACAATCAGCCTTCTAACCAACTAACCGTCTATGTTTCAAGTTTCAACATTTCATTGTTAACTTTGATTAGGAATTATCAATTTGGCAAACAAGTAATACTAGTAATCGCAACACTTCATTTGAATGATATGACCAGAACAATCAATGAATTATCTGTTTCTCAAACTCTATTAAGATATTTTAGTACTTCAAATAAAATCGATACTGCTTTGTTGAATTAATAAATTTGCAAGCATTTGATTTTGCTAAGTGAAGCATTCTAGGTGGTTTGCTCCTTTCTCCACTGAACTTTTTGCATAGATTGTGACTACTTTAAATGTTTGTCGTACAGACTGATGTGTACTACTACGCCAGTGGAACAGTGAACGAACGCTGAACGGTTTAGGGACGAACGGTTCTGTTTGGGGAAACGAACGTTTACCGGTTTGAAGGGAACGGTTTTCAACGATAACGGAACTGTTTTTATCTGAAACGGAAAACATTGAGATTGAAAACGAACGGTTTTCTTCGGTCGAAAATTGAAAACGAACGGTTTGGCTTCGATTTCAAATTCTGCATTTCTGACAATTTTGGTACTTTTTATTCATATATAGACATTGCGGAAAAGAAAGAGAGTACGTGTCAAAAAAGTTTAATTTGATCGATATGATGAATATTTTAAAAAAGAAGGAAGAGAGAGGGAAGTATATTAATACATACAATTACATGTGCCTTACATTACACATGTGGATATTTATATTTGTGTTACACATGTATGTAATCAATTAAAAATCACTTTACACATTAAAAAAATGGAATTGTGTGATTTGAGGCGTGGTCCGATTTAGATATAATACAAAGTAACATTGCCACTCTTTACTCAAAATGTTATGATTTTTTTTCTTCCGATTACTTAGTGCACAGGTAATTTCAAAGAGGAATTCAGTTTGTACATGTATAACGTGTAATTTGGAACATTTATATATGGGCTCAATGTAGTGCATTAAAGCGTTTGAAATCATATACAGTTCCTGACACATTGATTTTGACTACGGTTAACTCCGTTTACCTGATCAGGATATAGGGCTCACGGCGGGTGTGACCGGTCGACAGGGGATGCTGAATCTTCCTAGGCACTTGATCCCACCTCTGGTGTGCCCAGGGGTCCGTGTTTTCCCAACTATATAGTTTGTATTGCTTATAGGAGTTATGTGATTGATCACTTTTCGTTATCTTCACCTTTCATACATTTTCATAATGAATGTATCAAAAAATGAATACATCAATGAATGTCTATGTAATCTAATAATAAATAACAATTCTGGATCGAATTTAAATTTAGAACCCTTAATAACAATTTTCAATAAAAATATTCATTGTGCATTAAAACCCCCGATAGGGATATGCCTGCATTGTTTCATTGTGATGGTGACATGTGACGTTAATTAATGGTACATATAAAGGTACCCTTTCGATAAACATACATTAAAAGGGTTTGGGTGACATATCCCAAAATTAAAAGAGGATATCAAAGAGGGCAAAGTCACTTGAGATGGGGACCTATTGTGTGAACTCTGTGTCCACTCTCCCGTAGACTAGTACAATGTACACCATTACTGTAGCAACTCTTAGTGCCTCGACCAATTCATACCCTCTTTTGAAGATGACACCACACAAACTGCTTTTGGAATTCTTATAAATGATTGTTTTTGATTTCCCGAAAAACATTTTCACGACTCGGAAATATGTCAAATTCAGATCAATGTAAGAGTTGTCCGTACTTAAAGTAGATCATGTAATTTGACATTTTATTTCCGAGCTTTTTCTTTTCATCAACAGTAACATTATTGCTATTCATTTATTTATTTATTGGTTTAAAAATGAAACATCCATGTTCATTCATTTTGTTCTTCAGTAAAAAGATTTTACCCATTGATTAAGAATATACTTTGTCGTGTCGTGATATACTTGTAATTTGTCGGTAAACATTTACGGATGTGAACTGCAGAACTGTCCACCCTTGTACAAGTTTAAAATATTGTGTCGAATCAGGAACGATAGCATTCTCCATGTCGACCTAACGCCATGTTGAAATAAAATAACAAACTGACGTGTGAGTTCCAAGTGACCATGCGGGAACGCATAGTTTGTGGGAACGAACGGTTTGGGCTTGAAACAAAACGCTGAACGCTTGAAACGAAACAGTTTAGTGTGGGAATGGAACGGTTTTATCGAGAACAAAACAGTTTAAGGTGGGAATTGGACAGTTTTTATCGAGAACAGAACGGTAACAGAACGCTTCAGGGTCTAAATGTTGAGTTTCTTGAAATAAGTTTTTGTTTTTTATCGCGACAACAGTGGCCGTGATAGATGATATCGGTTTGCAAGGTATCTCATAAGCAGCCATACTTTCACATCACTTGTGAGTTGATTGACAAATAAACAATCACTATATATTTCATTTCAAACGTATTGTGTGTTACCGTCAGGGATTGAGTCCTGGACACTCCGGTTGCAAATAACAAAATTTAGATAGCGCCTTATATAAAACAAATTACGCTAAGGTGTATTAAAAAGATGAGCAGAAGAATGTAACAATAAAACACAATCAAAAGAAATGAAATTAGATGACAATATGAAAAAAGATTTTACACCTTTAGAATTATCAAAATAAAACACAATAATTAAGATCGATAGTTAAACTTGTTTTTATGTTGAACGCTATGCAGAGTATTGTCGCTTTTCTAAAAATACACTAAAGTGCTTTACGCAACTAGGTTTAGAACTTCCGTAGTAAAATACACTATAATTTTGTGGTGAAATTACTTAAGAGTTCTAGAACTCTTACGGTTAAAAACCGAAACGATACTATCTATATTTTGACTGTGACAGCTATCGTAAATTCCCCGCATTGTAATTTGTAACTGTAATGATGTGCTCCCCTTAGATTTTTCATTGGGGAGGGGAGGGGGTTAAAACACCTTAGGATATCAGTAATATTGCAGATGCGGTAGTGATTCACTACTGCAACATTTTCGATCATTCTACATATTAGCTGACTTTCTTTACGTAAATAAAATTATATTGTATGTTACTTTGACATTATCTGAATTAACAATCTGCATATTACGATTTCCGAAGCTCTATTTTACCGTTTCCAGCAATTTCTATATATTCATATTTAGCGATTCATATTTATGCGCCATGTATGATTTACTGAAGTTTCAACTTCCGGGTGCTATATGGCAATGTAAGGTAGTGTTTATATCAATGGACGAGTACGGAGGGAAAAGCGGATTCGTCAGTATTAAAAAAAAAGTTTGAATTTGATATCAAGTTAAAAAAAACGAACAGCAGAATGTATATTTGTTCTGCCACCATATCATTTCCCTTCCTTTGTCGTAATGACTCAATTATCTACATTTTAAAGATGATTGTCAATGTTTAAGTCTTTCACTTGATCCAACTACAAGATCTCACGATAACAAGCATGCAAGAGCAGACGAAGAATTTGGCATGTTGTACGTGATATTCAATTTAAAAAAAACACCTCTATTAGACATACCAAAGCACAAAGTTAGTAATATGTTTTGGTGTAAATAACATTGGAGACAAATACAAGGGGTTTATTACAGGTTATTGGTAAAAATATTTTGAACCATTACGAAGATCCTGTGGATTTGTAGCCCTTTCCCGAAAACGTCAGAATAGAACAAAATCAGATAGGGGTACATTAGTGCAGGTATATGACAATCACTTGAATAACCCATAACATTTTACTTTTGGAAAACATCAATAAGTCGTATTTGTAAACAAAAGGTCGGGTGCAGGCAGGTTACCAGCTGAATTTTTATTGATATACATGTACTCAGAAATAAATAAAAATTCTTTAGACAAAAAGTACTGTCACAAAATGAAAATAAAAAATTCTCTCAACGTCGATGAAGTTCTCTAGTACCAGTAAGTATTGTGCATTTGACGATCTTTTGATGAGCACCCGCTGATCTTAACATAACTTATTTTAAGTACTACGACATTTTAACACGACACATCCAATATCAACACATAAACAGACATATAAACGTTGAGCTTAACATTTCATGATATTGTTTTTAAAGAAAACAAATCAGTGAAGAGATTCCTTTTATATATGTTATTTATCTATTCCATCAAAAAAGTAAATCTAAATTGTATTCTAACAAAGGAAACATAATTTTATGAAGCCTTTAAAATTTTAGGGGTATGCTCTCCCCCAAATCCATTTTAGATCCGCCAGTGATAAGCACCCAAAATAGGCCCTAAACGTACAATTTAAAAATCACATACAAATTATCTTGATAAAGATTTTATATTTGTTTATGTGCTTAAAAAATCTAGCAGCTTTCTTTCGATTTCACTCAATGGGCCACTATATAAATCACACATTATTTTCTAATCACCTACATTTATGTTATTTTAATAGCATTCCTTCAAATAATCTGTTTACTATAATGTTCTTTAAACTTCTATATCGTATATGTTCATTTACATGTTTGAACGATATTTCCTACGTTTATAAATTTCAAAAACCACACAAGTTTTCTTACATACATGATGGTATCAATAAAAGGTGAAGATAAGGAAAAGTGATCAATCTCATAACTCATATAATGTAAAACTTATACGGTACCAATTTTGATGCACCAGATGCGCATTTCGACAAATAATGGCTCTTCAGTGATGATCAACAGAAATATTTGAAATCCGAAATAACAATGAAGTTTTAGAGCTATTATAGCCAAAAACAGCGTGCCAAAAACAGTGGAGGCAAATTCGTCTAATGATAAGAGCTATGCATGAGGGAGATAATACTTAATTTTGAAATGAATTTCTAAATTTTATAACAGCAATTAAATATACATCCGTATTTTCTAGTAACGAAGTACTTAGGAATATAAGGAATACAAAATAAAGAGCTGAGCAATCACGAACTACTGGATATATTAGAGTTGGGATAAGGTGCCTTGAAGGAGTAACCGTCCCCTGTCCACCGGTCACAGCCGGTCACAGCTCACATGCCGTGAGCCCTATACCTTGATCAGGTAAACAGATTAATTTTAGTCAAATCAGTGCCCCAAGAAAGGTCTAACAATCGATATGAAACACGTCAGAGAGCATTCTATTCAAAGACTAGTTGTATTGACAGACTAGATCATTGTAACGACCATAAAATTGCGAAATACTGCTTTAAAAGGAGATATTTGAAACCCCTGTAACATCAACTTTAGTAGCCTGATTATACGTAGAACAAGCATATGTGTATTGAATAAATTTAGAAATTTATACATCACATGGGGGTAATAATGGTAAATATTGCTACATAAATACGATTGATTTAAACAGATTTCATTGTATGAGTGTATATCATATACAACTAGCTGCAATAATGTAGCCCTATCCATTTTTTTTTTAATTCTGACGTTTTCGGGATAGGGCTACAATTCCATAGGATCTCCGTAATGGTGCAAAATAATTTTATGAATAACCGATGATAAACTCTGTGTATTACTCCCAAATGTTGTTTACACCAAAAGGAGTACCAACTTTGTGCTCGGGCATGTCTAATAAAGGTGTTTTTCATTAAATATAATGTACAGGATGCAAAATTCTTCGTCTGCTCCGCCATGCTTGTTATCGCGAGATCTCGTAGGTGGATCTAATGAAAAGCCTAATCATTGACAATCAGCGCGAAAATGTAGTTACTCGAGCCACTTCGACAAAGAAAGGAAAATCATATTGTTGCAGAAAGAATTTACACTCTGCTGTTCGGTTTTTAACTTGATATTAAATTCAAACCTTTTCAATACCGACGAAATAGCTTTCGCCTCCATACTTTTCCATTGATGTAAATACTACCTTATATGGCATATGCAAATGACTTGACAACCGGAAGTTGAAACTTCAGTACATCAAACATGGCGCACAAATATGAATCGAGAAATTGGAATTTATCGAAATTGTTGAAAACGGTAGAATAGAGCCTCACAAATCTAAAGTTGCAGGTTGTAAATTTATATAATGACTAAGAAACATAAAATATCATTTTATTTACGTAAAGAAAGTCAGGAAATGTTTAGAATGAGCGCAAATGTTGCGGGAGTGAATCACTCCCGCATTTGCACCATTACGGAGATCCTAAGGAGTTGTAGCCCTCTCCCTAAAAAAAAAAAAAAAAAAAAAAAAAAAAAAAAATCAGAGAGGGCTACATTATTGCAGCTATATACAACGGTTTCAACATAAGTTCTTCCAACGCACGGGACTATCACCTTAATTCCAAATGTCAATATACTAACTACTATGATAAATAGACATAATCATTTCTTAGTTACATTAAAAAGATAGATGAATATTCATGTATTAATAGTCAGTTATTTGAATAGAGCATGGTGTGACGCAGTGATATCTACGTTTTCCAGAATCTCTAACTTTGATTAAGTATGTTGGTTTATTTCAACATGTTGAGCTTCTGTTCCCCATAGAAGTAAATGACAATCAATAATAGATAATGGAGTAAATGTAAAAGACATCATAATAATTGAATCCTGGCATTATATAATACATAGATATGGGAAGTTGACAAATGAGGAACTGAAAACATCCCGTTTGTCATAAATTGGACTTGTTAGTTTGCAGATAACATCTATTTTCAATCAAATATCTATGTACGAAGCAAATGTTGAGGACTCTGTGGTGCCTTTATTTCGAGTTCACAGGGATATATCGAATCGAGATATGAATAAAACTGATTATTGTTAATAAATAAACGTCGTAAATATATCTAAGTGTCGACACCACAGCAAGAAGTTTTTTTTTCTTCTCATGTGGAAACTTTTGAATAAACTCTGCTTTATAGGAATAGAAAAACGGGTCAACTAAAAGTCGATGCTTTTCGATAACATGAGTATTCATTTTTAAATAGAATAGTTCAGATTCCAATTTAAGAATAGTTCATAGTGAGCAAAGTGTATATAGAGATACTTACAGAGACTCTAGATTTCCCAATCCTTCAAACGCTCCCTTCTCCAACGTTGTTAGTTGATTGCGGGACACAGATCTATATTAAAAAGATATATTGATTACCCGGCAATCATTGACACGGAATTGCTTAATTAGATCGCAATGAATAAAAATCAAGAACATTTAATATATGATCTGGAAAGAAGACGGAATGATACATATCAGAAAAGCCATCAATAAATTATGAAGTTGGGTTGAATGCTGTTCCTCTCTAGTGTTGATGAAAAGGTGAAGATAAAACACGACAACCAATCTCATAAACACTACTAAGGTGAATCATTCCATCAAAATTCCAATTAATCTGTTCCATAAAGCACCTTATATGAAGTATACTTTCACAATCAAAAGACCGATACAAACTGTCAATTATTCTGTTTTATTGTTGGTGATTTTCCGGAATGATAAAAAAGGTGTATTGTTTACCAATAATAATTTAAGGGCCAAAATTCGCTTTGATTTAATGAATAATATAAATAGTTGAATGAGGCATTGACTGTGGAAGTGATGATAGCTATTTTTGTCTCAAAATCTTTCAATGACATAAAATATATATAACACTGACTAATAAAAACATTCATTTTTTTTTTTTACAAAAAAAGAGAAACCTAACAAAACTACGTTACATAACCGATTTTAGTGTAAAAAAAAATATATGGAAGAATTATTGTCTTGCAAGACAATAATTATCAAATCATCAAAATCACATATTCATGTCCATCCTTTGAAGTTAAAAAGTGTTTGAAATTATTAAATAATGGTGTTGTATGTATTTATGAAAAGCAATTTCCATTAGATTCAATGTGGTGACAAAATGACAGCAAATGCCCTTGAAATAAGGTATGTCTCAAAGACGCAGCTAAATGTTTTATTTTTTCAAACAAAAAAATTATGAAAATCAAAAACATCACTTGTTGATACTTTTTGGGATATACGTCTAAATTCTTCTAAAACACTCTTCCGATAGTGAATAATACTTTCACTAGCCGTTGAGTACAATTTTACCCCTGGAAGTACCAGATAGAAGAGGGTGCTAAGAAGGTAAACATCCCGAATTCATTCATCACAACACCCCTGCACAACACACTCGTCACAACCTAGCAACACCCCATTACACTCTCATAACATCCCACCACACCTTCAAAAAACTGTCACACCCGCACAAAATACCCCATCATACCCAAACAACTCCCCATCACACGAACAAAACACCCAATCACACCCATAAAACACCCCATCACATCCGAACAACACACCCATCACACCCACATAACACCCATCACATCCATACCACACCCAATCACACCTATACAACACCCCATCACACCATACAACACCCCATTACACTCATACAACACCCATCACACCCACACAACACCCTATCATACCCACACAACAACCCATCCACCCATACAAGACCCGATCACACACCCAATATTTAAACACACCAACACAACACCCTATCACACCCATACAACACCCCACCACACCCACACAACACTCTATCACCCCCGAATAACACCTCATCAAACCTGTACAACACCCCATCACACCCACAACACTCCCATCACACCCTCACAACACCCCAACATACCAATACGATAACCTCATCCCACTCATACAATACACCATCACAACCACACAACACCCTTTTCACACCCACAGAACACCCCATCACACCCACACAACACCCCCATCACACCCATACAGCACCCCATCACACATATACATTACCTCATCACACCCAAATAACACCCCATCACACCCTCACAACATCCCATCACACCCATACAGCACCCCATCACACATGTACAACACCTCCGCTCCTTAGTGCCCGTTACTTAGATATTATGACATTTTTTCAAAAAAAAAAAAATTTGTGAGGAAGATATATACTTTATGATAAAGAAATACAACCAGAAGTAATAAATGAATTAGCTGTTAGTTATAAAACTGATATTTGTGTTATGAATGCGCATAATTCATACTCGAAATGAGTTCCTTACAAAACTTTACATCAAAATAAAGGAAAATCCTATTTTGACGCTCTTCATCAAGAAATTGATCTCCTTTATTAATTCATTAATTTGTAAACAATTTTACATTAAGAGATTGTAGTTGTCTGATTACAATATTTTCTGACACCTCTTTTGGAATCCGATTCGGTGAAAGGCAAAGATAACGAACAGTAATCAGTCTCATAACTCCCACAAGCGATACAAAATAGAGAGTTGGGCAAACATGGACCTCTCGATATATTATATGTGGGATCAGGTGTCAAGGAGGAGTAAGCATCTCCTGTCCACCGGTCACACCTGCTGTGAATCCTATATCTTAATCAGGTAAACGAAGTATTCCGTAGTCAAAGTTAGTGTGCCAAGAACAGTCTAACGATAGGTACGAAACAAGTCAAACAACATTTGACCCAATGATAGGTTGTATTGATTGTTTTCACGACCATATAATTTGCGAAATGCTGATTTTAAACGAGACTGTTGATCATTATAATTGAATTATTTAATATATCTGATTTATATTGATGCTCATATATATATAAAAAGATGGGATTATCGAGATTTTCTAGCATGAGGATTTGTAAAGTTACACATAGACACAACCCCGAGTGATTTCAATATTGAACCCTTTGTTTGATAATTCCGAAATCGGCATAAAATTATTTTTTTTGTTCAATGTCAACATTTATTCTGGCAATGTCAATACATTACTTCTGTGTGCGATATGCTGACGATTTTTAAAACACGATTTAAAAA
Organism: Ostrea edulis; assembly: GCF_947568905.1. Classification (NCBI taxonomy): domain Eukaryota; kingdom Metazoa; phylum Mollusca; class Bivalvia; order Ostreida; family Ostreidae; genus Ostrea; species Ostrea edulis. The sequence continues at coordinate 36,760,518 of NC_079172.1, read as the reverse complement.
TAGATAAAGGAACATTCACACATACCAAAATATCATAGTGTTCACTAATATTCTTACTGAAAGTCAGGAATTATGGAATTAGGATTACCTTCCGGTTTCAATTAAACACCGTCAAGTTAAATCAAACACCATAACCATCCCCCCCCCCCTAAAAATCGTCCTGTTGCAATAAAGTATATGATAAATGGAAATAGTGACAGGGATTTTCATCATATTGATTTTAATTCATAAGATTAAGCTCAATGTGGTGAAGACAGAAATTACAGGAAACTTTTGTTTAAGTACCTGTGAATACTATACATAAATTCTTAGATATAACTATCTTTCGAAGTTTAAAAAGGAGGGAACTATATCTAGTACAGTGGTGAGGGTGATGGGAGTGAGATATTCAGTGTGATACTATTCTGAAAACTGAATAAATCTGAAATCAGCTCTACTTTCTACCTTCCCTCTCACCGCCGTTTGTTCATTCAAATGACTTGAACGACCATGAACACGCATTTTGTCTAAATTTGATGAAATAGAAAAGTAGCGGGTGAGAATTGTATCAAACATGACGGAAATGGAAATATGAAAAATACGAAAGAAATGAATATTGTCAACAATTCAATTCAAAAGAAGCTAGTCCCCTCTACCTGAGTCTTATCTAACATTGTGGAAATACACATAGTTGACTCAAAATCCAAATTCAAAGCGCTTAAAGCATCATGGATCCCCAAAATAATCTCATGTAACCATAAATTAAAACACTTTTTCCAGAGTTTTTGTCAAAGGAATCAAGGATATTTACTATCTATCAAAGACAAACGACTCATTTTTGAATGAAAGTGGAATGTTACATAAATACATACCCTATTTTATGGAGAAACCATTACATATTTCAATGAAGCTAATTAAGGGCAAATCAACAACATTACAATTTTCCCAAATATTTGGAAAAATAAAAGATTTACTTATAAAAATGAGACACTTTGTTTTTCGAATTGGATGAAAAGTGGTATTTGAAAAGTAGATGATCTGTTTAATGAAATTGGATTCAAGGATATTACTGATTTTTCAAATCTTAAAAACCAACATAACTGGTTGTGTGGATATGAAATACTAAGAAACGTTTTTAATAAAATAAGTCATAAGACAAAATACCATTCAGAAAAAGAAAACATGGTTTTATTTAAAAGTGAAAAAATTGAATCTATAAATTGGCAAATCTTCTTTTAGATATTTTTGTTGATGATAAGTTTCAAAGATCATATATGGAAAGTATGTGGGAAAAGACGTATGTTGGAAAAGTCAGACTGGACTAATATTTATAGAAAGAATGTATACAAAGTTGTTGATAAAAGTGTTGCTGAATTTAACTATAAACTTTTGCACAATCTTTTATGCAACAATTATCTACTTAGCAAATGGAAAAAAGATGTTCATAGAAACTGTACATTTTGTACTGATGTCATTTAAAACAATGCACATTTAATGTTTGAATGTCAAAATGTAAGACAGATATGGAATACTGTTGAAATGGTGCTCGAAATTGACATTCGATGGAAACATATTGTTCTCGGCTTTTTTTAAAGTGCATACATTTAACTTTGTGATTTCATATATTGGTTTTAGAATTTACAAAAGTAAAATTATGTTAAGTCTTGAAAACAAAACTGAAAGTATGAATAATCTGTTAATATAGGTTCAATTAGACTGCTATAGAACATACTTAACATTAAAGAAATCAAAATACGATTTCCTAGATCATAAATTATTTGAGAGAATTTCTTTTGTTACTTTCATCCTTTATATCATAACACAAATGTATTGCGATAATATGTACTGCGTATTTGATATTTAGTTTCCAACAATAGCATTCCATCATTAATTGAGGGTGACCTGTTCATCAGTACTTGTTGTTAGGGAAGTGGTGAACTGTTTGTGATTGTGTCTCCCTTGCAACAATATGGATCAATCATTGCTTTTTAAGTGTATATTAGATTTTACATATTGATATCTTTTTGACACCTAAATATATTTTGTCTTTTTATTACTATCATTATCATTTAAAGCAATCAATGCGAGAATGATTTCCACTTATATTCCTTCATTTTATCTTTACCATGAACAATATTATTTCATGCTGCTTTTTTTTAAATTGAAAAATACTACTATCTAGCATGTAAATCTCTAAATGTAAAAGAAAAACAACCTTATCTACTATACTATGTTTGGTATCATGTAGATATATTTCTAAAATATGCATACGTGTATAATTAACACATATATGTACATTATATATATATATATATATATATATATATATATATATATATATATATATATATATAAAAGCACTAAAGTTCCAACAACACCCGATACCTCAAAGTGTCGGATCCACAACATGGATACAAGGTCAAATACAAAAAATTATACAAAGCACTCAAATGACCAACGACACGAACAACGAGATTGTCATATTTTTGGGACGACCCGTCCCTTCTTCAGGACAAACGAAAACAATTACATAATGTGGTCAATATCAACAGAGCATAATAACAAAAACTACATATAAATACATCTAGCACTATAACTACACTAATCTACAAACGTATTTACAACGCAGACTACATGTTTTTGGTCTTTAGGCTTGCCAATCAATGTTAAAAGTGGAGCGAATTAGGACATGCCTTATTCGTCCAAAGAGCTGATCCAAAATCATGTAGTCTGCGTTGTAAATACGTTTGTAGATTAGTGTAGTTGTAGTGCTAGATGTATTTATATGTAGTTGTTGTTATTATGCTCTGTTGATATTGACCACATTATGTAATTATTTTTGTTTGTCCTGAAGAAGGGACGGGTCGTCCCGAAAATTTGACAATCTCGTTGTTCGTGTCGTTGGTCATTTGAGTGCTTTGTATATATATATATATATATATATATATATATATATATATATATATATATATATAAAGCACAAAAACAATTATAACACCCAACCTTACGTTTACCCCTAGGATCTAAACGATACATGTGATAATCAATTAATTAATATATAAAGCACTAAATAATCACAACTAGGTACTGAAAATTTTCGCCCCACGCCCGGGGTCGAACCAGCAATGTACGGCACCCACCGCCTAGCAAGATTGTCAAACCAGTGCGTAAGTCCACTCGGCCACAACGACTCGCCCGCCAGGCCTGAAGGGCCCCAGAGTCGACTCGCCCACCAGGCCTCAAGGGCCCCAGAGTCGACTCGCCCGCCATTTCCAACAAGGGGATAAGGTATACAGCACCGTCTTATGAGTTTAATTCTGAATCTTTAAAGTATTGTAAAGCATGCATATTATGCTTCACTAGATATCTATTGAAATGTAATGTCACAAACCAGGATCACGACACATCAGCTAGAGGAATTTACCCATAAAAGCTTCAAACATTGTGTAAACATAAAAGTTCAATATGAAAGCTGATTATCCTTGGTACCCAGCATATCTACATGAGATTATCATTTATTTGTACTTGTATGTCAAACATCAAAAGACAAGTTTTACATCTGTTTTACATCCGCAAAATACCTTAAAACAGTAACAGCGCGGACACTATTCGTAGAGGGTATCGATACAAATTAGTTTCCTGCAGTCTTCAAATATCTTGATCATCTCTTTCTTCATTCTGTTTACATGAAGTATTATCGCAAAAACATAACACGTGCGTATGTAAATGATGTTTTAACTAGTTCGTTGCTCATTTATTTAAACAAAGCAAATATATATTTCGTTTAAGCATTCCAGATATATTTTCGTCAGAATTCCGTTAGAATAATGGATTTACATGTGGAATAACACTGATAAGGCGATTGTAACACAGCACAGTTAAGATTCCAGTAAGGAGGCGTGTCCCAATCTATACAGGGATGTGTATTTGTGACATCACACATTAACAACAAAATATCACAATCATTCAAAACATCAGGAAAATAATTAATGTTTCTAAATAGCACGGAAGTACTGCACTACACAAAAACTTACCATTCAACGGGAATTCTGTGTTGTTAATGTAATCTGACACCCTGATATATAGGCAAACATTTGATCACGATGCGCTTGTCATCATGACATCATCATGATAGTCTGATGCATTTCATTTGCAAGAAGTGGTGGATCAACTATATTTTCTTCGTGAAAAAAATATTTTACACTTAAATGGAGAAATGTTTGCAGATATTTATAAGCCTGTTAATTTTAGAACAATGCCTTTCTTATAAATTCTCTGAAATATTTTCTATCTATACTGTAGGAAAACATTAATGCTTTATTGTTGATAAGTTGGCAAATGGGTGGGTTTTACAAATCGATTTCTTGATAATGAGTAAACCAAAGAAACATTAGACTATTTGAAAAATGCTGCTATCCTGATAACATTTTAGAAATGACTTATTCATTTCAAATTAAAATAAAACATAAACCGGCATAATATTCAACACGTGATACAATATTATTTCAACAATTATCAATCGGAATCTCTAGAACTCTGCAGCGTTTTCATAACTACAGAGGCTGTTAAAAACGTTCATGTATTAAAGTTGAATTTCAACATCATTATACCCTCACAATATCGAAATCCATTGATGACATCAATATCACAGGCATATTTTCTAAAACCATCCGACACCGAATTACGTGCTCAGTCTAAATATAAAATATAATTGTCCTGATTGTGTATTTTTAGTCGATCATAAATTCATCCAATATCAGTAAAGTTCCAAAATATTCGATCCGTCCTAATAAAGATGTTTTTCGATAGCATATTTTCGACAAAATTTCCGCGTGCCACCTTAGGTGTGCTGCGAAGGAACGATAACTCTGGGTAGAGATTGAACAATGTACATAACGGATTCATGCACGTTCGAGTTGTCTCCAAACCAAATGATAACGAACATATTGAAATTAGGTAACGCTGCTTTTAAATGCAAGAACACAATAACCAATAGTGTGTTTAAACCAACCACTTTGATATGCACAATATTTCCCATATTTTGCCGAAATTTCAATGGCTAGATATTAAGAATTATTTGCATTATCTCACGTATGTATCAACAAACATTTGTGCTCAAAGTCGGAAATGAAGTGCCGGTGAACATATGAGTCTTCTCGCTATCGCAATCCGCCTCAAAAAACCATGACATATTTTGTTAAACATTCAATATTTCGGGAATTGGTATTTGCCTAGAACTATGCGGGCCGGAGCTTGTATTATAACCTGCAACCAATATCATCTCTATATCTAGTTTCAATAGGAAAGCTTAATTATCGGGAACGGAAATCATGCCACACCGGCGCAATAAACACATGCGTGTATTGCAATAGAAGTGATTGTTAAATAGAAATCAAGGACAACTACATGATATGAACATAGTTTATCTAACCATTGAGACAATCACAAACATGGGCTATTCTCTCGTTGAGTTAGCATTTCAGAATGGGTATTGATTTTTATTTGAGGTTAATTGTTTCCGAGTTTTCAGTTATAATCTAATATTATGAAGTTTAAAGTTGTCAAATGTTGTTTGACCACACACTTGGACTTACGGATTTTACGTAATGACGTCATTCTCGACGTTACGTGTTAAAAAAATTTTATACCGTAACATATATAATTGTTAAATTTGTTTTGTAATTATTTATTGGGTGTTAAACATTTAAATTGGCCTAAAATGATGAGATGCACAGTCATCGTATAATTCTTTTATAAAAGATAATTAAATTGAAATAATCTTTTATCAAGAAATTTGGTGATGGTACGGAAAGTTGAATTTTCCCCCGTTTAAGAACTTAAAAAGCTTAGATTTGCGGTCAAATTTGAACAGAGATCAAAGCTGTTTATATCATACAGGAAATCCCATAAGATAATTGTTCCTCTGAAAGATTATGATGATAATTGTACATTGCTTTTAAGAGGTTGCTAGTTAAAATATGCATTGTGACGGTAAGACATCAATGCTACGGTACAGAATAACAGACTGATTAACAAACTGAGATATTCTATCAGGGAATTTACTATGAAAGAAATTGTCAAATAATGCAACATCACACATTAATTCTCAACTGATCAAAATAACAGAAGTTAACTCATCTTTTAGTTCATATCTCAACTTCTATACATTAATCAAATAAGTCCGATCACCAAGCACACTCAATCGCATTCATATACATTGTATACTCCAACAGTTGCACGAATTATTGCTTGGGTGCATGTCCAATTTCTACATTTCATTTTGATACATGTTTCTAAAGGCTCATGATCTATACTGAATCATGGTCTAGTCCCAAAATTGTACCTGGGTAAAGTTTTCTATCAGACTCAACAACGCACCACTTCCCTCATTTTCCCCAAGTCAAGGGTTTCTGATATGATCCACTCCACATAAACATATATGGAGCGGAGCGTATCAGAAACAATTGACTTGCGAAGATGCACTTCCCTATAAGTTCTGCATCTCCAACTGTAACCTTCATTATCTTGCTATCTTGAGAATCTGATGCTTACTCCTCCTCGGCATCTGAAATCACCTCTGGTATATCCTGTCCAGAGTCCATGTTTGCCCAACTCTTTATCTTGTATTCCTTACAGGAGTTTTAGATTGATCAATGTTCGTTATCTTCACCTTTCCATTCTGCTGTCACATTTCCATTACAACTTATGCCAATTTCTGTAGACTGCTCTGATTCATTGCGTTCTTGAATAATTTCATGAAAAATGTGTTCAGAGGGAATGAAACAAGCACATTTGGCTGGACAAAACAGGACAGATACATGTAGCTTGTATGTTATACATTTTTTCATTAGCTGCCGGTTTTACCATTGCTATGCAGATTGGCTGTTTTCTACGGTAACGTTGACTTATCTTTATATATATAAATATATAACAAGTAGTAAGAACCCTTACCCTGTGAGATCATACATTCTTAGACTTACACAACATTCTGACATGGGCCACTGCACCAGATTTAAGCTTTTGAAACCATATGTCTAATTCATGTATTTCTTTTTCTGTTTCAGCAAATTCATGTCATTTTTTGTTTTTTTAAAAAACCTATATATTTGCCATTTTGAAAATAATTTCCAATTATAATATCAATTTTATTAACTTAATTGAAAGAATTTCCATACCGTCACAACATAGATCCGTACCGCTATTGTTACTGATGTGACGGTATGGAGTGTTGCGGTATGGATATTTTCTTACATTTTCCCATATATATTTTTCAAATCATGCCCTAATTTAGCAATTCTTGTTACTTTGGAAATTAATTGAATGAATGTGTCTATATCGTTGTTTGCTAGGGACTATTTAATCAAATTTAAACAAAAATCAATGAACGGTACAGATAACGTTAATTAACCACAACTGAAGAAAATGTACTTATTTGCTGCCTTCTTGCATTCACTGGTAACCATCATTCAGAAAGTATTACATGTGTTTTAATATGACATCATAAAATGTTGCAGTGTCGGGAAATATGTCAATGAAGTTCATGGGTGTATCATAAGTGCAGAAAATAGAAGCGTTACGGCATGGAACATGTTTTGATAGACAAAATATTTTCTTTCAAAAATAATTCCATGAGTGGTTTTCCCCACAATGTATTCCATGCATTCAATTAGTTTTCTTTAGAAAATAAGTAAAAAGTTTAAATTACGTTATTTTCCAAACCTTTCTAAGAAATATATTCAAAATTCCAACACTAACTTAATATATGAGATTACCGTCACGTCATTGTAATGAGGTAATTGGGCAATTAACATTGATTAATTTTGAGTTGTGTTGTTAGACCAAACGGATTTATATTTTTTTCTAGTAAGCTTTTAAAGTGTAGACACAGAATCAATTCAAACTTTCAAGACACATCGTAATCATTTGAAAAAAAATCACATGGGAAAATATTTTGCCAGTTTGTGAATGAAATGAAAGAATCGCCCACATACCAAACAATGGCATGCTCAAAATTACTTCAACAATGTTTCTCATTCAAATGGAACAATGAGTAGATTTCTAGGTTTGGTTTTAGAAATTCATTTGATATCAAAAAAGGTTTTAAAATTCTGTAAGCGAATCTAGTTACTTTGAGACAGTGTTTAAACATTACCATTGTAATTGTTCATCCTTTAAATAGGATCTGTACAATATTGCTATATTTTTGTTCTGCATTCCACCTGTTGACACATATGGTCATAATATTTGAACAATTTCTGAGATTGATCACTATTCATAATATTCGCCTTTCATATAATGCATAAGTAGAGGCAATCACAGAAAGACCGGGAGGATTGTAATATACATATAAGTTATCAAATGATGTTTATGACAAATGGGATGAATTTGGCTTCCCTGTCGTCAGCTTTCTGAATTTCATTATTATCATCATGTGTCTTTGAGAAATTCGAAAGACGTTCAACATTTAATAAGGGGGGGGGGTCTTATCGTAAGACTTTGTTTTAAGAAACCACGAAATCGGTTCTTGTGAAATGAAATTATCTTTTGCTGATGTCGCTACTGCACAATACTGGAATTGAGTAGTTTAAAGAAACTCTAATAAAACACGTTCTAGACTTTTTTGAGATAACAATACGGGTATGGAGTTACCTTAAGACAAATATCGTAAATGCGGATTTTTTTATTAACTTAATAATATAACGCGTAACCAAAAATGTATGAGTTGTTATGGATAGAGAAGACACTGCACCAATATTTTTGAGCTACGAACGTAATTTTTAGAACTCTCCAGCTTACCGTGACAAATTACTCTATAATTTAGTAACAAAGTGAAGATGTTCACATGCATATTCGTGTAAAATAATAAATAATCGAATACAGAGAACGAAACTAACGAGGATCATAACGATATCACAAAGATGTGATTCAGATATCCTTGGCCTAATTAATTTTCTAGGACGGAGATGTTCGGAATATATGGCCTTCTGATACAGTGTCAGTTGATATATCAATCAAATGTTATATTTTTATCGTATCACTCGATATCTATATATGACATAAAATGTCTTCCTCACGATGAATTTCAATCCAAATCATAAGAATAAGAAATTCTTTGCAACATCTGCTAGAATAAAAAAAAACTGCAGAAAAGATCCAGTCTTTCCTGGGATTGAAATACTTGAAATACTCATTTCATGTGAAACCTTCCATGCAGAGAGATCGTGGTCTAAAGACTCAAAATAATATCCATAATACGTTCAAAGAATATAGTATACATCAATTTTGAATTTTATAATGTCGAGTTATCAGGCTGTACTACAAAGCTAGACTAAGGATTTTATAATTTCTAGACATCAACAGATACTGAAAAGCTAGTCGAGGGATTTTATAATGTCTCGTCATTAAGATATACTAAAAGCTATACTAAGGATTTTATGATTTCTAATGACCAAAATGTACTGTAAAGCTAGACTATGGATTTTATAATGTCTAGTGACCAAACTGTACTGTAAAGCTAGACTATGGAAATTATAATGCCTCGTCATTATGAGATACTACAAAGCTAGACTGAGGATTTTTATAATTTCTAGACATCAATAGATACTGCAAAGCTAGTTGAGGGATTTTATGATTTCTTGTCAACAGGTAATACAAAACTAGTCTCAGGATTTCATAATTTCTAGTTATCATGAAGAACTACAAAGCTAGCCTGTAGATTTTATTATTTCTAGTCAGCAGGAGGTACTACATAGCTAGTCTAGGGAATTTGAGAAAACTCACTCATATAAGATTGATCGATTGATTATTGTTTAACGTCCTCCTCGAGAATATTTCACTCATATGGAGACGTCACCACTGCAGGTGAAGGGCTGCAAAATTTAGGCCTATGCTTAGCGCTTATGGCCATTGAGCAGGGAGGGGTCTGTATCGTGCCACGCCTGCTGTGACACGGGACCTCGGTTTTAGCGGTCTCATCTGAAAGACCGCCCCATTTAGTCACCTCTTACGACAGGCAAAGGGGTACTGAGGATCTATTCTAACCCGGATCCCCAAACTAAATATAGTAAATAGTTAAAACAGTTAACATTAGATCTTTTTACGGGGACTTATACGATTTCCATTGCAGTAGAGTAAGTTTGTTGGATATATATCTTGCAATACATACAAAAAACATCGATGGTAGACGTAATGCAAGGTGAAGATAACGAACAGTGATCAATCTCATAACTCCTATAAGCAATACAAAATAGAAAGTTGAGCAAACACGGACCCTTGGATATACCAGAAGTGGGATCAGGTGCCTAGGATATCATAACATATCTGAACATATAATAAGAGACTGGCATTGTTGTCTGTTGATTGTATGAAAAGGTGAATATAACAAACAGTGATCATTTTCATAACTCCTTTCTATACAACATTTCTCCTGGGCCCCTGATCCCATCTCTGTTATACCCAAGGGTACGTGTGTCTCCTACTCTTAATTTTATACTTTTACAGGAGTTATGAGATTGACTACAGTTCGATATTTTAACGTTTTCATACAAAAGAAATTATTAGCACTGTCATTGGGAATTTTGTATTATGTTTTCTAGCTCAACCTGAGCAGTTTATAGGCAATTACAGAATAAGAAAATTTCGGCTTTACAGGAATCAAAGGTTCAATATGAAATTCATTGATAAAATCTAAGTAGGAAAGACTTGCAGCAGTGGAAGCTGAACATTGTTGGTTCTAAAGTACCCATGAACCGAGGTTACCAGATTTCATAAGCATTGCAGGTTTGATTGACTAAACGTGTAACCTTCAATCAATTAATACATCTATATGTATACCATAGGAAGATTCAACTCAATCATCATCTTAATGTTTTAGACCTCTAAGCGTTTTTTCCTCACTGCAGGCAACATGGAATGACAGACAAGACAAGCACGTTAAAGTTGAAGCTGACCATACAACTGGCGTAACACATATATATATGAGAAAAAGGATTTACTCGTTCGTTAGAGAGCGATAGAACGGTTAGAAAATATGAATATGGGCATACATTTAGCATATATTTGGCTTATAGCTGCTCATATCCCAGGTAAAATAAAACTACAACGCAGTTTTGGAAAGAAGACATTCAAACAAGAAAATACATAAATTAATGCTTGATAAACAGGTTTTTCAATGAGCCATTGAAATGTTTAATGTTAGTCCAAATATTGATTTATTTGCTATGCTAATGTACACGCAATATCATCAATTAGAAAAAAATATAAACACTGCGACTGTAAACCCTTCACAATATATGTCTTTTTCTATTTCTTGCTTTGGATTGAGATTGTATTGTTTTCTCCCGTTCTGTATGATAATATCAGTTTTTCAGAAAATGACGTTAGATCAAGCAACAAGTACCATATACATGTAGCTCTTTTTTTTGAACGCAGGAATTATATATCTGTCAAAAACCGGCTATACGATACCTTAATAATGCCAGACTGGCCACCACATTCTAGAGTTGACGAAAAATTCCCAAATTGGTAAACTTTTAACCCACTGATTTCTTTTGAGATCTGGAGATCAATCCAAAGTAGTTACTCATTGGACGAAACTAAAGACATATTGTTGTCTTCGTGAATAGAAAAAATAATATGTGTGTTATCTATGTAAATGGAAGACATTCTGTGGTGGACCGGAAAGTCATTCCTGGTGTCAATACAGCAAGGAGTGACTAATGTTGATGCTGTTCATCATCGTATGAAACAGCATGCACTATTAAAAAGGATTTCTTAAAGGTGCTTGATAGGAAACATCTTTTCCTAGATATTCAGAAATTCCGGATGTCGCAGTTGTACTGGACTGGATGAAATCATTTGATTTTGACGAAATTTGCCTGGGTTTATCGAAGTTGAAGACAGTGCCCGATATGATTTTAGCACTTTGAAACAAACGTGACCGGTAACAATCTGGAATTGACTGATTCGTATTTAGAATCTAGAATTGACTCTTTTCTTAAAGAAGTAGGTTTTTTTAAATTTAATTGTTTTACCGGTTCATGAGCACGGATAGTTTTGTAAATGTTACGCATTTGAGGAATACATCGGCATGTCAGTGCATTAACTAGCTATCTTTGGCATGCTTGGGACAGACTTTATAAAAGTGTTCTGATAACTAAAAATACCCTGTTCATATGTAATGATGTATATATTTACTTAAGAACAAAACATATTATCATCAATTAATTTGTATTATCACACAACGGTACTTTTCCCAGGTTCATGACACGGGTTCGAAAAAATGATATAAACCCGTAACACAGGTTCATAACTATGCAAATTAGGTAAGTTGATCATTCATGCGCCACCTGAAGAAAACAACATGTCATCCTTTGAAATTGTTAACATTGCCGGTAAAAGACTTTGTTTTGTCACCACGGTTGTTCCAATGGGATTTTTTGTCTTTTATGAAGTGAAAATAATTTCAAGTTTCTTGAAACCGTGACGTCGCGACGACGTCACAATCAAATTGAAAGCAAAACAATTCTGTGACAGTCGGGTTGTGAAATAAACAAATGGAATATATTGCGTTGAAGAATACTTGTGTGATAAATTAAATCTTACACTCGTGCCTATGACATATGGAATTTATGAAATTCGTTATTGGATTTGAATATTTCCCCCGCCAAGGCTCGAGAAATATTAAATTCTGTGACGCATTTAAAGCTTGACAATTTCATGTGGTTACGTAATAGCATGTACAGTGATGAAGTAGAATTGGAAATTATACGAGACATGTACCTGTAAGGCTTAGTAAGCTGATATTTGATTGTAATTCAAATTAATTACTAGAATGGAATGGATGAACTGCATGTCTAACCTTTTTCCTACCCTTCGTTCAAGTACATTTCGGCTATTAATTAGACTTAAACACTGAGGCTAGATACACTGACGTTATCTCATGTGATTCTTCCATTCCTTTCCAATAGTTTTTGTATAATTACAAACAACACTTTACAGGTAACTCTCGTTTAATTTCCAATAGTATGTACCTTTCACGTATAGATACAATTAATATGTATTTTTATGCGAGACAGAATGTATAAATCACGTATAGATTAAGTTAATATATGCATGTACTTAGGCAATAGACATATATAAAATTAGAAGGTACCTTTTTACGTGAGAAAATGTACAAATTACATAAAAAGTGCTATGTACTTAGACATATAAAGATCTGCTGTGTATGTTTGCGCAAAAGAACGTACGAATCACGTATAAGTACGCAAGAGAACGTACACATCACGTAAAAGTACGCGAGAGAATGTACAAATCACGTATAAGTACGCGATAGAATGTAGAAAGTACGAATGATTAAATTACACTCGAGATAAAATACTTATATTTTCCCGTGTTTCGATAATATAGCGGGAAAATGTTGTATTCACTATTTGTATTCAAATGATATAACTTGTATAGTGGTATGATCCATGGAATGGTGTTAAGGTTCTGACCAATAGAAATGCTTAGTAAGGGGTTTTAAGAGCAGGTTTTGTTAATGTAATCACATCTAGTCGCCGTTCTCCGCGGGTTAAACGAAATGGACGCCGAGGCCGTTCAAAGACAAAATCAACCAAACTTTACAGCATGCGAATAATGATAATTCTCTGAGCAGTTTTTCAGAACTTTGGGACAGCAGATTATCAGATGTGCAGAAAAGTATTAACAACTAGTAATCCTAATTGTTCGCGAACAATTAGAGGTCTTTCCACCTTTTCTGGATTTGTTTCTTGAACTTTGATCTTAATCCATTCTTCAGTAGGTCAAATGAGGCCAAAAAAGAAAAAAAAATTGATTTGGCTTGAAAAGAAATTCAAATTTGCCGCCTTGAGTGTTGTAGTGTTGGAGATTAAGGTCTTGGTTTCGCACGATAGTACCGGTCAAATATTTGAAAAAAAGGGTGCGAGTGTTGCATAGGCGGCACATATCAGGTAAAAGTGTAATAGGACTTGTGCAGGTGTTTGGGGTGACTTTGGACCTGTTAGATAGGATATTTGGAGGTGCAAAGAAACCGGATGTCATATTTTCAGAGATTGTAGCTGCTCGTGCATGCTGGGAGTCTACAAGCCTCATGTTGATGTTGTGAAGATGCACTGGATTTTACCGTGTGTGTTGTGGATTGTGGAATTGAATATACAGTTTGTAATTGCTCATCCTATGTGTTCTAATTCACGGAGACAATGTCTTTCAGTCATTTCAACCAAGGAGGCATGCATACGGATTAAGGCTGAGTGACAAATTACCCCAAACAAAATGGCGGCCGGGGTTTCAAGGAAAAGTTTCTGAGTGTAGGATCTGAACGGAGAATAGGAATACTGCATCCCATCTGACCCTGCAGGTAAGTGTTTATTTGTTTACAATGACAGTCAGGATGGAATGTCAATGAGTTCAACTGTCGAGTAAAGTTGCATCATCATTATAAAAAAAAAACAACTTAGTCTTTATGTTGATGCAGGCAGACAATTGAATCTGGCCTATGTCTTTTCATGAATGTAAATGGAATTCATGTTTGATTTACAAGACAGTCAAGAAATAGAAGAAATTGGTTTAGGTCAGATGTGTAGGTGTAGGTCAGATTAGCTAGAATTCTGTAATTGTTGCATGGCATGAGACCGGTCAAAATAGTGTAAACAGCTGATCACAGACAGATCACTTGAAGGGTGGGGGATTTCTTCCTTGGGGACGACAGGCATGATGTGTGGGTTTGCCTTACTCGTGGAGACTGGTCCTGGAGGTGTGACCTTGACCTTTGACCTTGAGCCACTTTCAAGGTCAAACCTCAAAAACCCCATGGGAGAGAACATGTGACCTTGACCTTTGACCCTGGCCTCATTTTGAAGGTCAGAGAGGTCACGGGACTTCGTTTAAGTGGTATCGCGTCTCTATCTACATCCGTGAAAAAGTTGTGGGCTCCAACGACGACTTCGGAAACTTTCGGGGGAGAGAACCGTCCTTCAGGGTTTTCTGTTTCCCTCGGTCAACTTCTCTGTGCGAGAGTGTTTTATCGTGAATTCGCCGGCGAAGGTCTCGCCTCTCCATGACTTTCGTTTTAGTATGAATAGCAATAATGGGGTTTTCGACGTTAAGTCGCCGACATTCGCAGAGTGGTCAAATTTCAGAGTTGTAATTCGTAATACTCAGACCAGTCCAGAATTCCATGCTGACCCATATGGTATTTCACTGCTATCTGAAGCGGGAAAGAGGGTATAAAAAGTGCCATTTTCTGGTCTTTCGGGATGATCTTGACCTTTGACCTTGACCTATTTTTCAAGGTCAAGGTCACCCAACCCGTTCAAGTGGGTTCGGTGTCTCTACGACGAATACTTTAGGAGTCGACAATTTCTTACGGAGAAACCGTAAAACATGAGGGGTACTAACTTCCTGAAAGGGTCCTCGAATCCTTTGGTTGAATTCCCATGTCAATTGGACCAAGTCACGTCGGATGCTCCTATCATTCACGGTTTTCGAGAAGAACTGATAACAAGGGTTTTTCGCGTAAAGTCCTCTAAGTTCGTTAAAGGTCAAAGTTCAGCTACGCAGGTTCAAATCTGAGCATGTTTTGAGATCTCGAAAAGGGTGGTCTACATTGATTTTCGATAAGTCTTAAGACGTCAAAAGCTTCTCGCGGCGGAAAGAAAAGAAGACAAATAATAATAAAAATAGAAGAATATCAAAGGGTCTTTCCACAGAAAGGTGGAAAGATCTAATAACAAGAAATGTATAGCTGAACAACATGAAGCAAAATTCGAAGAAGTTCTGTCTGACAGGCATAAATTCAAGAAAAGGAAAACAAAGAGCAGTACAAGCACACGTCAACAATAAATTCAAGGACGCGAGTAAAGAGCTGCAGGATCACAAGGTGGAAGAAGCTCAACAGAGAATAGCAGAAGGTTTGGATATCGTCAAGAATAGACAAAAATTAACCAGGCTTACGGATTCGTCTGAGGCAGGGTGGAGAGTTGTCAATGAATATGTGAAAAATCCAATCACATCGGACTCGAAGGATGAAAAGAAAATTAACAAGGTTCAGGCGAAAGGTTAGCGAAACGTCAAGGGCTCAAAACGACGCCGTGAAAAGTATCGAGAGGCCGTGCCACCGTATCTAAAACCTGATTTACATTCAACCTCTACAACAACGGGAATCTGGAGATCGGGGAACTGTTACTGCTGTAACAAGAGGGGACACTGGAGGAAAGATTGCACAGAAAAATTGAAAAAGAATAAGATAAGTGAAAATTTTGAAAATGGTAATCATGGCAATTAAGAAAAATGTAGGTCGATGGCGTTCGATAGGAGCAAATAGCTTTGTTATTGACGTTTTGAACTTTGGTTATAAGATGCCTTTGGTTACTACACCGGGACATATTGATTTGATGAACGACAAATTTGCAGTTAACAATGAGCAGCTTGTGTCCAAAGAAATCAAAAAGATAGTATAGAAAGGTTGTATTCTGAAAGTAAATAAAAATACCAAGGGCAGTAAACCCGTTGGTGGTAGCAGGTAATAAATTCAAACAAAGGGTGGTTTTTGACTGCAGGCGTGTCAATCCACATTTGTTTAAATTCAAACACAAGTACATGTATGAGGATACCAGTACGTTTAGATATTTTTTTCAATCGGGTTATTACTTTTTTGCATTTGATCTAAAACGTGCGTATCATCACATAGTTATGCATGAGTTAGACAAAGAATATTTAGGTTTTAAATGGCACGACAAGAAGGTAACAAAATTGTTCTGTATTTAGATGACGGAATAGGGGGTTTCTCAAGTTTCACAGATGAAAAGGTGGTTAGTGCTAGGTTTCAAGCTCACATTGTCATGATTTTTTAAAATCAATTTTATCATTCATTTCTTTAATGAATAACAAAACTATTTAAAAGCAATTTCTTCCATATGTATATACCCAGTGTGTCTATGGTGAGCACAAATCTATATATGGCATTTTCTCATGGAATAATATTTGTTCACTTTTTTTCGCATTGAATTAGTTTTTTAGAATTAGTTTTTTGTACAAAAATATATCAATTCCTAATCATGGGTATGATGCATGTGACCCCAATTTGCTATTATGTATGGGCTGTATCTATTCTATGAAGTTTATTTGATGCGCATTAAAGTTTGAAAATTTTAATTCAAAATGTGCAGTCAGGGTTTTTTAAGGGTCTGTAGGGGGTCGAAATAAGGTCCCATTCCCAATGCTAAAAAACAGGTATTTCCCCCAATTTTTGCTTTGAAATTCGCAAGCAGGGTAGCCTAATCATTCTTAAATCTTCTTCACAGGCCCACAGATTACAAGTTTGCTTCAAAACTGTTAAGTAAACCTAATTGTTGGTCTCTGCTTATTTGCATGAGGTAAGCTTTAACCAAATTGAACATGTTGAAAGTTAGAAGGAGCCCAATCATACCTTTAGGTATCACACCGGTAATTGTCCAATCAAAATGAACTTAGTCAATTGTAGTTCAATATATTTAAAGAAATTTTTTTTCCTTGCGCAATTTTTCTCATTTCTTCTTCTTTTCTCTTAATTTTTGTACCCCTGATTAGGAAATTTTGTGTAATTTGTAGAAATAACCAAGTGTATACAAAGGAACTATATTCTGTTGGTAGCTGAGGCTACTTCCTGAGGTGCACTCCGGCTGTTTACACACATGTGAAAAACACGTGGATTTGAGGGTAGTCTTGTTTCCGGGTAATTTATTTTCGAAAATGCAGCGTAGGGTGTCGTTTTTGTCGTATCGGCAGACGAGATAGGTAACATAGAACGTGTCTGACTGCGTTATTCGGCATCAATTCTGTAACTGATTTTTAATGATTTTTTCCCCTCTTTAGTAATATATAGTGAAAATAATTACCGGTGTGATACCTTAATGCACTATGGATTGTTTTTCTCCCTATTTTCTTTGAATGAAACATTTTTTCCCAATTTCGATCAAATGTCACTATTTTTTCCCATTGGAAAGGCCCAGGCCTTTGAAATCATGACCTTAAAACCCGGCAGTAAAACCACCATGTGAAAAGGGCATAACTATTATTGTAAAGTTTCATAGATGTGTACATAAGTATCTTTGCTAGATATGATGTTCAAAAAGCTTAATTAGTTTTTTAATTGATGATTAGATCACCTTAGTGGTTAAAAGGATTGATAAACTAAAATTTTGAATTTTTTGAAAAAGCTAAGAGACAGATGGAAGAGCTTGAGACATACCATAATACAGTCTATCATAACATGGGTGCATGGAAATCAGGTTCTAGGGCAGATGTAAATAGGTAGAATATTGATGATTCATGTATGTCTTATCTGGTACATGTAAGTTGTAACACCCTCTACATTACTGTGCATTGTGACAAAATTAAATAGTACATGTATATGAAGTGCAGTGGTTCCATTGAATTTGAACAAATATTGGTACAGTTAGTAGTGGTAGGGAACAGGTATTACTTGAATGTACATGTCTACTAGATTTTTTGTTTTTAAATAATTTTCACTGTAATTTCAGTCAAACATAATTTCGCATCAAGGAGAACAAATGGCTTTGACATAACAAGGAAATGACAATATTCGTTACAAATAGCATGGTACCAGGATAGCTAGATGCCTATATTCCCAACAATATGAGCCAGTCCGAAAGAGAGTCTACAACAGGTGCAATACAGCTCATTAAAAATGTTTTGAGAAAAGGTATATATACAAGATTTGATTTGCACCTTTAGGAGTATAATTAATGATTTTTATTTGGACAGCCTCCAATTGAAATACAGCAAAAATATTGCGGTACTATAATTATGATATATTTGTCATAAAATATTTATGATATCTGTATCACTTTGAATCTTTAAAAATGATAATTGATATGTGAATTAAGATTTACAGCTGATAAACACTTATTTTTTAGGAATAGAAATTATGATTTTCATCTAACTATACATTTATTGCTATTCATTGCTACCTTTTACGAAGACGTTTTATTAATTCCTCTTCTAAATATTTTTTGAAGATTTGTCAGATAATGTCGTGTATCATGATCAACAGTTAAGGTCATCACAGATAGACCAAAGCTGACATGGAATGAAATAGTAAAACGAGACACAGAGTTTACAGGATTGGATAGGATCAATCTACTTGGTCACCAAGTATAGAAAAACAAATTTCGACCTCAACAGGACACCCAGCCCTAGCCCCTCCGAAAGGATTAATTTGGCCTGGATAATCAAAATGGAGTTTTGAGATTAATCGCTGTTCGTTATCTTCACCTTTCATGATGATGGAAGCTCAGTGAGGGTAGATGCTGGCAATGAAGCTGTTTAGCAATAAAACAAACAGGTTTAACATTAAACATGTTTATATACTTTTTAGCTCACCTAAGCCGAAAACTCAAGTGAGCTTTTCTGGTCACCTTTGCCTTTCGTCCGTCTGTCTGTAAACTTTTCACATTTTCATCGTCTTTTCAAGAACCACTGGGCCAATTTCAATCAAACTTGGTATACATCTTCCATGGGTGAAGGTGATTCAAGTTTGTTCATAAAAAGGGTCATGCACAATTCCAAGGGGGAAATAATCATGAGAATGCAAAATTAGGGTAGGGTCATTCAAAAAAAATCTTCTCAAGAACCACTATGCCAGAAAAGTCTAAATTCACTTAAAAGGTTCCTGGTTGTGTAAATCATGGTGTACGGGGGTAGAGTGAGGTCACAATAGAGGATCAATGTTTTACATTCAGATATAGTGCAGGTTTAACTTTGTTAAAGTCGTGGTCCATAGGGAATGTGTGGGGTCACAATAGGGGATCAAAGTTTTACATGCGAAATATATACATGGGAAATCTTTAAAGAATCTTCTAAAGAACTAGCTGCAGAATTGTAGCTCTTTGAGAAGATATTGGGACAGACCAGAAAGCTTAAGATCAACCCCTTATAACTATCTTTGATTTACGTCCCACCCCTCAAATGACAGTTGCATGGTTGAGTCCCTATATCACTGCATTCCTGCATCGCCGACTCATAAATTTAATGTTAAAAATCCTAACATATTTTTCCACTATACTTGTTTCCTAACATACTTTCCAATATTCTCTGAACCCACATATGACCCAAAAAAACTCACAGCTTCAAGTGATTTTTTGTTGTTGATGTAGCCATATTAGGTAACCAGTCAATTTGAACCCAAGTTCATTTCCATACTCATACTCATTTTGAAACAAAATGTCTATGTGAACTCATATCCCCACAAATAATTTTAGTAAAATATTTTGGATGAAATCATCCCATTTCGGTTAGATACTTACTATTCAAATAGGTTTGAATATTGAACTAATCTCATAGCTTTCTTATAGTCCCTATTCCCGCCAGTCTGTTTTTACACTAACCTATTACAATGGAGTGTAAGGGATCAGACTAGGCTTTTATAGCATTATCAATTTTCAAGAGCTTTAGAAGAATTGTATAATGTTAGGTCACTTGAGTAAACTAAGGTGACATTTTTTCCAATTGGTCTGCATCTGTTGGAGTCCGTCATCATTAACAATTGAACATTTTAAAACTTTTCTATAACTACCATTCAATTTTTTTCGAATTTGGAATCAAGCACCTTTAGGATAAGGGTAAGGTAAATTGTAAATTTTACGACTTCTGTTCCCCTGGGGCCATAGGTGGGGGCCAAAAAATTGTCAAAAATTGCCAAATTTTCAAAAAATCTTCTGTACAACCTCACATGTGTACAAAAATCTAAATGCATAGTGATTCAGAGCAGGAACAATCACAAAGGGTTTTAACTCAATCTATGCAAACTGGTATACTGTATAATAGATTTATTGATTGATTGAATATTGTTTAACGTCCCTCTCGGTAATTTTTCACTCATATGGAGATTTCACCATTGCCGGTGAAGGGCAGCAAAATTTAGGCCTTTGTGCTCGACGCTTACGGCCTTTGAGCAGGGAGGGATCTTTTTTGTGGCTTTGGTTCATCCTAGTGAATGTCCGAGATTTGCTAGGTATCATTTAAAAATCACAACAGCAGGGCCAAGGTGAGCCAGGTGAGCGATGTGGCCCATGAGCTTCTTGTTGATTTTGATATTTGTACATATATCATTGGTATGAGAAATGGAACTCTTTTTTTTTCCTTTTACCAATACAAGCATTGTCGTATGGATCCATCTTTGTTGATTATTTGATCAAAATTGGTTAATATGTTTTATTGTAGTAAATTAAACATGAGTTTATTCATATGGGATACCTAAATTTCACATGGATAACCAGTGACTGATTCTTGATTGTCAACATTATCACCAAACAGTCAAGAAATCACAAACTATTAGGGATGATAAAATTCCTTAAATAGCGACACATTTTTTATTTTCATGTTTTTCTCAAGGAAAAAATCCCTTAAAAATGAAGAAATTATAAAAGAGGTGGCTATATATGTGACCCACCTGATCTTTTTTTCTGCAACATATTCAAGTGTGTGTTAGTCACTTGTATGGTAAGATTCATTTATGGCAAGAGCTGGTATGATGTCTTGAGTTGGAAAGCACCTGAATACACTAGGAACAGTTCTCTATGGAGCGCCAAATTAATAAACTCAAATATTTGAAGATAGCTTTAATAATTTGAAGATAATAGGAGTAATAATGGTGAAAGAATCTATTACAAGTGGGGATATAATAATTATAATAATAATACTTCATTGTCGTGTGAAATATTTGTGAAAAGGAAGAATGTGCAGGGGTTGTTAGATTTTGAACCTTTTGGATGCGTCAATGAATTTGTGAACATCTTATAAAACACATACATGTATGAAACAAGTGCCTGTGTTATAAAACGGTTTCGTTATCCAGATTGGATAAATTTATATCCCCATAAAGTATTTGTTACAATATACAGCCTACGAAATAAAAGGAAGACATCTTTGAATGCTTTATTTGATCTTTCTTGCAATATTCTTTTACTTATACTTGCACAGCAAACAAATAATTAATGAATATATACTTTGTGTAGTGGAGTATAGAAACACCGGTGTTGTAGCATAGATTTTCCCCCTCATAGACCCCACCCCCGGAAAAACGGGTCCGGGATAGATCTTTCCCAATAAAATCGTTTTTTAGTATCACTATATTGTAATTTTAATTTTTAATTTCAATTAGACAAAAAACTCCAACAACTTAATTTCCCATGTTCAGCTGTGGTTTGTAATCAACTGATCTGCACACGAACCGCTGGCAGAATAATGAGAATGAACACGGGAGTTCTGATGGGTCAGATTGTGGGATTACATATTTCTAAAATAGGTTGAATTATTTTCGGAGAAAGAAAAAACCCCGATATAACAGGGGGAGTATCCATTGAAAATGAGGCTCTGCTAGCAGTTAACAGACGCACGTCATATTATGATCCTCTGAGACACGTTCTGAAATCAACCAATGCACGTAAAATTTAACAACCATACCCATAACTTTTTTAATATATATTTTTCACGCACAATATCAAACTTGCTGTGTAACCTATGTTTGTACACTATATTTTCAGTTAACCTATATTGGATCTTTCCATTCAAAGACTCATAAATGTACCCCTCCATATCTGTAGTATTCAATCACACGTGTCATTCTGAGTTTAAGTTTCCACTCTCTTTGGATCGTGCTCCACGTAATACGTCACGTATTTTAGAAAAAAATTGGACAAATTTTGAAGTTTATATATAACGGGGGGTTTTTTTTTTGTTGTAGCAGAATTATGTGTTATCGATAATTGAAAAAAAAAATTTATTACTGTTATGAATACGAATTTCATTTCATACGACGCATTAGCAAGAAGTACTTCCCGGAATGGCCTTGTGTAAGGGATAGAAAGGACTCATTATTCCGGGAATTATTAAATGAATGAATTTATCAAAAGAGAAGTAATTTCGGTTTGAATACGCTAGAGCTGCAGGTATGTGTTTAACAAATAAATGTCATTTTTTGAAAACACATGAGGACATGAACTGATAAGTTTCACTTTGGCATACGTCATAAAATGTAATACTATCTACTCTCATTTCTATCGACATGTCTAGCCGTTGAAATAGACATACTATATTTATCAAATTCATACATATATTTTTTCACAACTGCATCATATTTATAAGGAAATGACTACCATTACACTTACAATTGGCAAAGATATCGAACAGAAAAATATTAGATATATGATACATACAAACACGTACATACGGCTGGTTTCTGCAATTCATTGACACTCAAAGTATAAAAACATCCGAACTTGCTTCATTTGCAAACCTTCATGATCCCACTTCAACATTTAATGAATCAAATTAGCTACTTTAACGCATATTGCCTTATATGCATGGGCGGATGTGGGATTCACTTTAGAGAGACTTGAAAAAAATCTGAGACGAGGGGGCAGGTGACAAGTTTTCGGTCCTCGAAAGGAACGGGTAATGTATAAGCGAGCAAAGGTTCCGGAACCTCCTATGTTTATTTGTGTTTTATAATGAAATGTAGCATCAATCTCATAGAATCAAGCAGCAATCCAATTTGGGAATAAAACTGCTTCTGTTATCAAATTCCATTCAGTTATATTTGACAACACTGCAGGCTCCAAGTATGTTTTCTATGTTTTCATAGTCAGGCTTGAGTAATGTTCATATCTTTATACCGAAAGGTTAAATAATTCGACATCAAATAAAGGGTTAATCGGGGATGGACACCAATATTTTGTGCTTATATTCATTGATTTATCATGATTTACCGAGATTCAATATCTTCATGAAAAAATAAATTGATATTTACATCAGTCTTCATGATAACTTTTCTAAGACGCTAGTCATACTAACTAGTTAATTCAATAGATTTAATTGCTCGTTGTCCTGATGAATTTGTTTGCTAGTCCGTAAATAGAACACACATGTAACAAAAACGTCAAACATGATTTATATGGATGCATCTATAACACGGGGACATGCATTACAAAAACTGAAATTTTTAACAAACAGAAATCAGACTTTGAAAAATACAGAAATAAAATTGTCGTCGATGTTTTTTTCAATCGAAACACTTTATTCATCAACGATTTCCCCCTAGCTATATCAGCTAGTGCTGAGATCAATTCTAGACGTCAGTAGTCTCGGGGAGTCAGCTAGTTCATCTGCACGAGCTTTAATGGAGAGTGCTGCATTGTACATGTATGAATTTATTATGAACATATTTTGTCAGTATCAATGTTTTCTCTGAACGTCTTCGATATACATGTTCTAATACTTGTAAGTGGTGTATGTATTACTATATTTTGACACACACCTGCTGATTTTGAATAAATGTTGTAAGTTTTGCTGTATTTGTAACCGGACACATTCAATATTAACTCCTAAAGCGGCATGCAAACGTTGAGATTAAATATTCAATTTCAATACACAGGATGTTTCTGGTATTAAAGAAAAAAGATTTACATTGAAGAGATCGACGGTGTATAAGTTATGCATTGAAGAGATCGACGTTATATAAGTTATTTGTGTGCATTTATTTCATTAAATATTTTAATTTGAATCGTATTCTGACAAAAGGACACACAGATGTATATATGAGATGGATCATTACTCGTTATCTTCACTTTTCCATCAATGATATGAAAGGTGAAGATAACGAACAGTGGTGAATCTCATAACTCTTTAAGGAATACAAAATAGAGAGTTGGGCAAATATGAACCCCTGGATATACGATCGGTGGGACCAGGTGCCTAGGAGGAGTAAGCATTCCCTGTCGACCGGTCAAACCCGCCATGAGTCCTATAGCTTGATATATTGAATGCTTAACACTGTTTCCATCCAATTGAGACATTATATGGTGTTGTGAATAGTACAGTCAACGATAAGAGAATGGAAGGTATAACATAATCCAATCATATGATAGCTCATTTTGTTCATGTATGCATACTGAAAGATTTTACATAGTTTGAAAGAAGGTGATGCTTATACCTGTGGTTTTCTTTATTTTTCTTTTCAAAGTTTTTGACAAATTGAAACAAAGTTAGTAATACGTGTATTGTGTAAACAGATCAACAACTCCCATGATAGAATGATTTGTATAACTCATTGAATCTATAATGATGATTATTGTTCATGTACCATTCATTATACAGTACAATCAATTTCTGGTTAAAATTGTATGAGGTGTTGATTTTCAAAAATCCAATTTACAAACGGATATTATCTTTAGTATTTACTACAGTTGGTATTCAATCTATTTTTGATAGTGCTAATTTCACTTTCATTTGGGAAATAAATAGTCAGTGAGATTACACATTTTTAAAACATGATGACTTATTTAATTGACCAATAGGAGAACGGAAAAACGATACAACATGGGTATCTCCATTGAAAATGAGGCCCTGTGAGCAGTTAACAGACGCACGTGATATCATAATCCTCTGAGTCACGTTCTGAAATCCACCAGTACATGTAGAATGTAACAACCATACCCATAACTATTTTTTCGTGCACAATATTCCATTTCCTATATATGTTACCTATATTTGTATGCTATATTTTCAGATACCCTGTATTGGACCTTTCCATTCAAACACACTTAATGTACGCATCGATATCTGTAGCTTTTATTCACTCCGGTCATTCGGAGTTTAGGTTTCCAATCTCTTTGGATCATGTTCCACACGACACGCCACGAGTTGTAGAAAATTCTGTTTCGGTCAACTTTTGAAGTAGATATTCGATTTTCCAAAAGATATTTCTAGCAATTGTTCTCCACGTCTGTTTCATTTACATTTGGATGAAAGGTGAAGATAACCAACAGTGATCAATCTCACAACTCCTATAGGTAATACGAAATAGACAGTTGGGAAGACACGGACTACTGGATATACCAGAGGCAGTATCAGGTGCCTAGTGGTAGCAAGCATCCCCTGTCGACCGGTCCCACCTGCTGTGAGCACTATATCTTGATGAGGTAAACTTAAAAATATGTACTTAAAAACAGTGTGCCAAGAGCGGCCTAACAATAGCTATTGAACATGTCAGACAGCATATGACTCAAGGAATGCTTGTATTGGCAAACTAGATTATTATAACGACCATAGAATTTGCGAAATGCTAACTTCAAACGAGAGTGTTGAATCCCCTGTACCATCAACTTGTTTGTTAGTAGCTTGTCTCAATTTTAAAAAAAACAACTGATCACATGTAGAACAAGCTTTTGCGTATCGAGTCAGTTGAAAGATATAAACAACATATGCAGGTGATAATGAAATATTGCTACATAGATATGAAAAGTTGGTGATAGGAAGCTGAAATCATCCCGTTTTTCATAAAGATGAGTTAGTTTGCCCTTAATATTCATTTTCAATAAAATATCTAAATTCAAAGAAGATGTGAAGAACTCTGTGGCGGCTCTTATTTCGATTTTACAGGGATTGAATCGATGTATGAATGAAAATGATTATTGTTAATAAATAAATCGACAATGTATCTAAATGTCGAGTTGAAGGTCACAGCAAGAGATTGTCGTTTTATCACTTGGAAGCTTTTGAACAAACTCTGCTTCATAAGAATATGGGGAAATGTCAGCTAACGGAACACAATGCGTACCCATGGGAATACCAACAAACTGTTGGAAGATCTGACCACCGAAGACTACGAAGATCTTTTCAATGAGGAACTCCAGCAAATCAATTTTTGGACGACTGATTACTAGATACGAATATTTCCTTTTTCGTGAAGAAGAAACTGTCTATGATTTTAAAACGTCTGGTCTTTAATCAATCGTAAGGGATGGTCATTAAAAGTGTTAAAAAGTCATACGTTTAGGTGTTGTTGATTTGAGAAATGTTTTGAGATTTCAAATTTACTAAAATTTCTTCAGAATTTTTTGGAATCCATATTTGATTTACACCACTTCTCGCATATGTTGTGGCACAATACGTTTGAAGGTTCTCTTTCACACCTGTTAATATGTTCGTGAGGAGCAAATATAGGGGCTGAATAGCATCTTGATTTCATAACGTTTACAATGAAAACAAAATTACGGCAAACACAGGCCCCTGGATATACCAGAGGTGGGAACAGGTGCCTAGGAAGACTTATAACTTATATATATATGACAGACTTTATGAAATTGATATCCTATTGAGGTCTATATTTAACCCTCACGAACATGCCGTTAATATCTAAGTATTTATATATTTTACAGGATAAATCTATGCCGTTCAGCAGACTGACATTTTACTGAATGGCCTGGAAAGGTGACGGAATGTCAGGACCATTCAGTCACTATTATGTAACATTCAGCAACCTTTCAGTTAACGAAATGCCATAGTTTCATCACGTGTTTATGTATAATTATATATATGTTGAAGTGTTATTTATTTCCCCATATTTATTCCATTCGGATTCCATTGAAATAGATTTCTAAACATGAAAGAGCTCACTCTTTGTATTTATAAAGTCCGTGTTATATGTTTGTATCTTTCTCTATCAATTATCTTAGAGCAATGTTAGAATAAGGTTAATCTGAATAAAAACAATCACAAACATTACTGAGCAGTCAAATCAATGAATATCTTAGATTTAATCTAAATTCCTTACAAACAAATCATAAATACTGTTTCCGCAGGAAATGAATGAAAGGTGAATATAATGAACAGTGATCAATCTCATAACTCTCACAGGAATATAAAATAAAGAGCTAGACAAACAACGACTCCTGGATATACCAGAGGTGGGATCAGGTACGTAGGAGGAATAAATATTCTGGGTGATTGAGTTATTAACAGGTAATTGATTTCAGTTTTCTAATGTTCGCCAATGTTGAACATTATTGTAAGTCTACTGTACATGTCTTAGGGATAATGTGTTAAAAATTAAAACAGTGTTATTTTTCAAATTCATTTGAAATTTCATTAAATAATGAAGAACTGTGTCGTTCTTTTTTGTATTCACTGAAATGGAATAAATTTTTCTCATGCTTGGACACATTGGTATATGAAAAAAAGCTTCTTTCGAGTGAAGTACATGTGCACTATATGAAATTAAGAATGAAAATTAGCTTGTTTATTTTGCATTTGCATTCGATTAGCTAGGAAATTGAATTATTTTCACCCATGATATGAATATCACAATGGTCATATAATCATGTCCAACAGACATTTTTCCAATATCTTTTCTTTGTTTATTTGTAACGTTACGATCAGCTTATGTGCACTAGTATAGGACAAGTGAAGTTACGCTTATTTCTGACGTAAATGTACGTCTACAACTACCAGTGAATACCGCCCCCCCACACATACACATAAACGTACACTATATCTAGATGTCTACGTTTACGTCTACGAACTTTAGTAAACATGTGCCCTGAACACTAAACATAGGTCTATATTTGTGGTACTTGACCCAAAGAAGATGACAATTTAGTATGAGTGTAAAATTTCGACGGATGTAAATCAAGCAAGCAATCAGTCTATCAAGAATGAAAGGGGAAGATAAGGAACTGTGAATGTATTGCATCTACATGTAGATTGTAGAATATGAAACAAGTGTATAGATAATAACTTATTTACTCATTTTCTTTCTAATGTAAAGAAATTGTGTATTCTAATATTTCAAATATAATAAGCTAATTGAAAAAAGAAACTTTGTTAAGTAGAAGACAATTTTCAAGAACGTGAAAGACATGTACAATATTCATAGCATGATGTTTGAAATGGTAGATGACTGTGATCTTATTGCGTGTGATATATTGATTGAATTATAGATATACCAACACAAAATTGTTGGAGTACATTATGCGAAAAGAACTTTGTTAAGTAGAGCACGATATCAAGGATATGAAGGACACATAAAATGTTATTACCCATTATGATTTGTGTGAAATGATGGACAACTGTCATCTGTTAGAGCGTGTGATGCATGTGTTAGTGTATGAGGCACCGAATGAATTTCTAGTTATATACATGTTGATGTGAAACACGACATAATTAATCGATTTAATGATATAACTATATGCATTGAAGATGACATAAAAGAAATAATCAGATGCACTATATATATATAATTGAATAAAAAAGCAGGAATTTATACAGTTCCAAAATATATTTAAATCACTAGCGCTTTCTGGATTTTAACATCCATCCTCAGGTGAATACAAATAATGAATTCATATTATATATAAATATACATGTACTTACAGTTTCGTTAATTTCGTCAATCCCTCAAACAATCCTTTCTGTAACGTTGTTAGTTTATTGCTGTATAGGTATCTGAATTACAAAGAAAGCTTGATTAAATTATATATATCCATACAATATTGCTTGATTACATTTTGATGTTAACCCAAAAAAAAAAAAAAAACAAACAAACAACCCAAAAAACCAACAGCAAACATTGAAAGCAATTTTAGCTGCAGTTTTGGTGTCGGAATGTTGTCCTGTAAGATTGTGATTGACTATTTTAATAATAGAAGAAACAAGTAAGGTTTATTAACTTTTTTGTTAATATGGTTTATTAAAAAACATGTTCAGAGGCTCTGAAGGAAGCAAAATTACATTATTGTCTTCCCATACAAAAATGAATTCTATGAAAGGCGAAGATATGGACCAGTGATCTGATAACCCCCACAAACAATACAAAATAGAGAGTTGGACAAACACGGACCCTTGAATATACCAAAGGTATATCATGCTATATATTCAATAAAACCGAAATCTTCATTTTGATAGAATACTCAACTTAGATTTAATCTTATCAATTATTATATTCTAAACTGTATAGCACATTTTTACAGCAAAGTGATATTTAAATATAGAGGTGCTAGTGCTGCAATGTTTGCTCTGGATAAATTTGATCTCCGTATATATCAGGAAATCAATAAATAATTCTAGGAGTGGATGAAAGTTAGAGAGTGAATCTTATATTAATGAATGTTATTAGAACACATAAATGCATAAGGAAAGACGTAAAAGAGATTTTTGCACAATTCATTTCCATCATCGCAGTCCATTGCCGAGTGTTGTCTTATTCCTTGATATCAATAACACCAATGACCCAAATATTGAAGATGTTTAACCCAAATTTCAAAATAATTTAAGTATGGTAGCATAACTAATGGTCTTGTTCTTGTTTTTAAGCATATATAAGTCATTCTATGCCATATCATACTACAAATATGTAGAATTTGATAAACCGTAACCATTCTCATAAATGTTATAAAGAACACAAATCCAGAGTAGGGAAAACACGGACGACAGAAACACTATAGATTTATCAGATGCTAGGAGTAAGCATCCCCTGTTAACCAGTTTCACCCGCCGTAAGACTACTGTTTTGATCAGGTAAACGGAGTACTCGGTAGTTAAACTCAGCATAAAAGAACGGCATAATTATTTCTATGAAACACGCCAGACAATATTGATGGATTTTAATTTGAAACTAAATCATAATAATTTATAACTGCCATAGAATATGCAAAATATTGACTTGAAACGCGACTGTAACATCAACGTTTTTGTCATTATCGTATTTTTCAGTAGCCTACCTCCATTTAACAAATGATCATACGCAGCATATGCTTTCGGATAGAATCAATTCAGATCCATAAACATCATATCCATATTTTTACATACTAATTTTGACTAAGAATTACTCCGTTTACGTGATCAATTAATAGGGCTCAAGGCAGGTTTGACCAGTCAACATAGGGATGCTTACTCCTCCTAGGCACCCAATCCAACATCTGTTATATCCAGGGGTCTGTGTTTGCCTTTATCTTAAAGGACACAACGCATGTTTTTAAACGTTTTTCTTTTTTCAGCAAAATTCTTTCCATGCCTAAAACCACTTTAAATGTGTTTTAAATGAAATATGTTGCGTAGTTTTCGAGTTTGAAAGCGATGGAATTCAAATCTTGCGATACCGTGGTATGCATATTTACTTTCGCTATTTTACGTGCCATTATGTGTGACGTCATATGCGCCCTCGGGTTTGAAAACATCTATAAGTCATTTCATAAACAAATTAGATTTAATCGACAAAAAAACAATTATCACGTTAACAGTTTGAAATAATATTGCATTAAGATGTTTTGTGCCGTATTCGGGTGTACTAGTTGTCGGTAGAAAGGATTTAGACTGAGTATTTTTCAATTTTTCGAAGGAAGGTACGAGAAAAAAGACGTGGATATGTTTTTGTTAGAGCAAGAACTTTACCTTTAAAATAAACCACCCAGTCACCTTTTCAAATACAACTTGGACAAAAACCCAGATAAACTGCGAGAAAATGGATATATCGAAGCTAAGCACTACATAATTCTGTTCTGGTCTTCAAATTCAATACACACTCGGATCAACTGACCTTCACCTTGTAACAACATACCCGGTATATAACTTGTGCTTCCAGTTTCTACCAACTGGTAGATTTACAAAGATTTTAAAGATACAAAATAATTGAACTTTTAATCATATAAATAATAGAATATTGTATTTCTTAACTTTAAATGGAATTATAAAATTATTTCCTCATTTAAAACTCATTACATCTTGAGTGCGTCAGTATAACGCCGTGCTCCAACTTCCTAACGATGTGCAGATCACAATTTGTAAAAATAATAATATGATTGCTTTATCAAAATAAAATATTGTGAGTTCCACTTTAAATTTGATTATTTTTATTGATTTGTGTGGTTTTTTCTTCTTTTTTCTTTCTTTTCGAAATGCACTTTGAACTTTGACCCTTTTGTGAATTTCGGAGACTCGCGTTAAAAACCTTGTTATCGCTAGTCCTGCTTAACGGAAAGTCATAGAGACACGAAACCTTCGCTAATGAATTCACAGTAAAACCCTCTTGCATAGAAAAATTAATCAAAGGGATAGAAAAACCCTTAAGCATAGTTATTGCCCTTGAAAGTATCCAATATCATTATTTAAGCCTATAACTTTTATATTAATATAGCAAGAGACATGGGGCCACTTGCATTAAGACCGATGACCTTTGACCTTCAATATTAGGTCAAAGTCAAAGGTCATCCTGAATTATTTTTTTTTGATTTTCAAGGTCTTTTTGAGTTTCTTACATCATCTTGAATATTCTTAATTTTTTTCTTAATCATGGTAGGTGGAAAGCCCTCTAATTGTTCGCGAATAATTAGGATCACTAATTTTGTTCGGCATTCCTTCTTTTGACACATATGGCCATATCGATTTAAAGATTTATATAATGGAAAAGTAAAGACTAGCATGCAAAGGCTTGAAGAATTACAATATATGTGTAAGTTAACAACTGAAGTTTATGACAAGGGGGATGACTTTGGCTTATGACAAGGGGGTGAATTAGGCTTCCCCATCGTCAACTTCCTTTATTTCATTATTACTTGCAGTATTCATCTTGTGTGAATAAAAACAGTTCATCTCATATTTCATAAATCCTATCAAAAATACAAAATTAAGAGAAGGGCAAACACGAATTCATTGATTATTACAATAGTCCTCAGTCCTTGAGAATTTCGAAAGACGTAGAAAGTTTTATAGAGGGGTCCCCAAAATTGGTTCTTGTGCAATGAAATTATCTTTTGCTGATGTCGCTACTGCACAATACTGGAATTGAGTAGTTCAAAGAAACTTTTAAGTGCTCTCTATCATTTAAAGTAATACCAACCTCTTTTGCGTCATCCGATTTTGCAAAATCGATGATTTTTTTGGGGATTTTTTTTTTTGGATCTATGCATGATGACAACATCAATTTTGTTGGAGTCTTTTCCAATGGTTATTGTTAAAATATAAATTATTTCAAAAATTTAATTCATATATGAAAAATCAATGACATGTTTCAAAATATTGAATCCAAGGACAATAATCATGTTTCCATAGAATTCTTTATTAAGGTACTCATTGTATAATGACCATATTTCATATCTAAGAATGGATGGTGGAATTTTGGTAATCATGGTATCATTTTGAAGGGTTCATCAAATAAAAATAATCCACCATAGGAATTTTGAAAATTTTGTTTACTGCTTGATTTATTTCACCTAGAATTTAACATTGAAGTATATAGGAAAAACATGTTTTATTACAATATTTTATAGAACGAAATTATATTTTCACACAAATCTCTTGGTAGAAAGTTACAAACACTTTCTCTTAGTGAAAATATGAAATAAAATTAATCATTGACCACACACATTTTTAGAAAATTAGATTTTTCTTATTTTTACAAAGGGAAGACAACTCTTCCAAAAAGTCTTAAGTGCAAAAAGGTCAGCTTCTAATCATTTACCAGTCATGTGAATTTCATCTGCTTCACTTTCATCATTATTTAACAATAAACATTTATGTTGATCCAAATCCTTCAAAATTGTTCATTATCCTGTCATTATACATGGAATACCTTAAGTCCATTATGCGATATATTTCCTTTTTTACAAACACTGTATAATTTTGTAAAGAAACAGTGTCATAAAACTACCATTAATACTAGTTTAGCGTTATAACCAGTTTTTGTGAAATTTTCATTATGCTGTTGAAGGAAAATTGCGATGTTCTGAAGTTGATATTTAATATTTGATTCTGTTTATATATGTCTCGAATATTTAAAAAAAAAGTTTGATTACGTATGTATTTTATTTCACAACTTATTAGTTTTAACCCTAGGACATTGAAATAAATACTCTTTCTAGGCTTTCATCAGATAATAATCTGAGTATGCCGTAACACAAATATCGTAAATGCAGATTTTCAAACTAACTAAATAATATTAAGCACAACGAAAATGTATGAGTTGTTTTGGATAGAGAAGACACTGCGCTAATATTTTTTTTTTTTTTTTTTTAGATACAAACGCAATTTTTAGAACTCTCCAGCTTACCGTGACAAGTTACTCTATAATCTAGTAACAAAGTGAAGATGTTCACACACATATGTGTAAAATAATAAATTATCGAATACAGAGGACGAAACTAACGAGGATCATAATGATATCACAAAGATGTGATTCGGGTATCATTTGGCCTAATTTAATTTTTCTAGGTCAGAGGTGTTCCGAATATCTGGCCTTTTGATACAGTGTAAGTTGATATATCAATCCAATGTTAAATCTTATCGCATCCTTTCATATCTATATATGACATAAATATCTTCCCCACAATGGATTTCAATGTAAATTATCAGAAGAAAAACTCTCTCCAATACGACATCTGCTTGAATCAAACACTGCAGAAAAGATCTAATCTTTCTATTTAAAATACCCCTGCTTGTGGAAGTTGTGAGATTCATCATTATTCGTTGTCTTCACCTTTCATTTCATAGGATCTTGCAATGTAAAGATAATTGTTGATGTTGAAATAAATATTGTAAATAGTTAAAACAGTTAACATCAGTTCTTTTTACAGGGACTTATACGATTTCCATTGTAGTATAGTGAGTTTGTTGGATATATCTATTGCAACACATACAAAAAACATCGATGGAGGACTTAATCCAATCTATAGGCAACCTTACCCTTAGCAAATCTAACCACCTACTTGAGTGCATATACGTTGGTTATTCTAGAATCGGACTTCCTTGTTCTTTAAGAGGACGTATTTCTTTATTTTCTAATTCTACGTTTCCTCGTTAATAACTTTCCAGTTATCTCGTTTGACACTAGTTATTATCCATGAAATAGACTTAACTCAGAATCATTTGGATACTTTAATGTACCTAAACAACAAGAGGCTGGCATTGTTGTCCATTGGATATATGAAAAGGTGATCAATATATTGTAACTCCTATATGTACACAATTCCTTCTAGGCTCCTGATCCCACCTCTGTTGTGCCGAAGGGTACTTGTTTGTCTTACTCTTAATTTTGTATTTTTAAAGGATTTATGAGATTGGTTACTGTTCGATATTTTAACGTTTTCATTTAGAAGAAATTCGTAGCATTGTCGTAGCATTGTCATTAAAAATTAAGTATCATGTTTGTTAGCTCTACCGGAGCAGTTCATAGACAATTACAAAATGAAAAAATTTCGACTTTATTGGAATCAAAGGTTCAATATGAAATCCATTGATAAAATCTAAGTAGGAAAGACTTGCAGCAGTGGAAACTGAACATTGTTGGTTCTAAAGTACCCATGAACCGAGGTTACCAGATTTCATAACCAAAACCATTGCAAGTTTGATAGACTAAACGTGTAACCTTCAATCAATTAATACATCAATAGGTATACCATGGAAAGATTCAACTCAATCATCATCTTAATGTCTTAGACCTCTACGCGTTTTTTCCTCACTGTTGGCAACATGGAATGATAGACAAGATAAGCACGTTAAATTTGTAGCTAAACATACAACTACCGTAGCATATATATATATACTAATTGTGATGCACCAGATGTGCATTTCGAAAAATAATTTTGGAAATTAGAAATAACAATAAACTTGTAGGAGCTAAAAAGAAAACTAGAGTGCCAAAGGAACTGGAGCCAAATTCGTCGAAGGATCAGAGCTATGCATGAGGGAGATATCATCCTTAATTTTGAAATAAATTTCTAAATCTTATCTCAGGAATTTAATATACATCTGTATTTTCAAGCTAGTAACGAAGTACTTATCTACTGGGCTGTAGAGACCCTCGCAGACTAACAGTCCACCAGCAGAGGCATCGACCCAGGGGTCATAATGTAAAACGTATACGGTACCAATTCTGATGCACCAGATGCGCATTTCGAGAAATAATGGCTCTTCATTGATGCTCAAGCCGAAATTTAGGAAATTCGAAATAACAATAAACTTGTAGGAGCTAAAAAGAAAACTAGAGTGCCAAAAGAACTGGAGTCAAATTCGTCCAAGGATCAGAGCTATGCATGAGGGAGATATCATCATTAATTTTGAAACGAATTTCTAAATTTTATTTTAATATATATGAGAAAAAGAATTTACTTGTTCGTTAGAGAGCGATAGAACGGTTAGAAAATATGAATATGGGCATACATCTGGCATATATTTGGCTTATAGCTGCTGATATCTCAGGTAAAGTAAAACTACAAAGCAGTTTTGGAAAGAAGATATTCAAACAAGAAAATACATAAATTAATACTTGATAAACGAGTTTTTCAATGAGCCATTGAAATGTTTAATATTAGTCCAAATATTGATTTATTTGCTATGCTAATGTACATGCAATATCATAAATTAGGAAAACTATAAATACTGCAGCTGAAACCATTCACAATATATGTCTTTCTCTATTTCTTGCTTTGGATTGAGATTGTTTTGTTTTCTCCCGTTCTGTATGATAATATCAGTTTTTCAGAAAATGACGTTAGATCAAGCAACAAGTACCTTATAGCCGTTTTCTTTTTAACGCAGGAATTATATATCTGTCAAATAAACCGGCTATGCGATACCTTAACAATGCCAGATTGGCCACCACATTCTAGAGATGACGAAACATTCACATATTGGGAAACTTTTAACCCATTGCTTTCTTTAAGATCTGGAGATCAATCCAAAGTAGACACTCATTGGAGGAAACTAAAGACATATTGTTGTCTTCGTGAATAGAAAAAATAATATGTGTGTTATCTATGTAAATGGAAGACATTCTGTGGTGGACCGGAAAGTCATTCCTTTTACACAATTGTAAATCATGTTTTAGAGTTATAAAGAATTTTGTATGATACTGGTCTTGAATTTTGAATATTATGGTGTCAATACAGCAAGGAGTGACTCATGTTGATGCTGTTCATCGTCGTATGTAACAGCATGCACTATTAAAAGGATTTCTTAAAGGTGCTTGATAGAAAACATCTTTTCCTAGATATTCAGAAATTCCGGATGTCGCAGTTGTTCTGGACTGGATGAAATCATTTGGTTTTGACGAAATTTGCCTGGGTTTATCGAAGTTGAAGATAAATATCAGTTTATTAAATGCGATATGATTTAAGCACTTTGAAACAAACTTGACCGGTAACAATCTGGAATTGACTGATTCGTATTCAGAATCTAGAATTGACTCTTTTCTTAAAGAAGTAGGTTTTTTTTTTTAAATTTAATTGTTTTACCGGTTCATGAGCACGGATAGTTTTGTAAATGTTACGCATTTGAGGAATACATCGGCATGTCAATGCATTAACTAGTCATCTTTGGCATGCTTGGGACAGACTTTATAAAAGTGTTCTGATAACTAAAAATACCCTGTTCATATGTAATGATGTATATATTTACTTAAGAACAAGACATATTATCATCAATTAATTTGTATTATCACAAAACGGTACGTTTCCCAGGTTCATGACACGGGTTCGAAAAAATGATATAAACCCGTAGCACAGTTTCATAATTATGCAAATTAGGTAAGTTAATCATTCATGCGCCACCTGAAGAAAACAACATGTCATCCTTTGAAATTGTTAACATTGGCGGTAAAAGACTTTGTTTTGTCAACAGGGTTGTTCCAATGGGATTTTTTTGTCTTATATGAAGTGAAAATAATTTCAAGTTTCTTGAAACCGTGACGTTGCGACGATGTCACAATCAAATTGAAAGCAAAACAATTCTGTGACAGTCGGGTTGTGAAATAAACAAATAGAATATATTGCGTTGAAGAATACTTGTGTGATAAATCGAATCTTACACTCGTGCCTATGACAGATGGAATTTATGAAATTCGTTATTGGATTTGAATATTTCTCCCGCCAAGGCTCGAGAAATGTTAAATTCTGTGACGCATTTAAAGCTTGACAATTTCATGTGGTTACGTAATAGCATGTACAGTGATGAAGTAGAATTGGAAATTATACGAGACATGTACCTGTAAGGCTTAGTAAGCTGATATTTGATTGTAATTCAAATTAATTACTAGAATGGAATGGATGAATTGCATGTCTAACCTTTTTCCTACCCTTCGTTCAAGTACATTTCGGCTATTAATTAGACTTAAACACTGAGGCTAGATACACTGGCGTTATCTCATTTGATTCTTCCATTCCTTTCCAATAGTTTTTGTATAATTACAAACAACACTTTACAGGTAACTCTCGTTTAATTTCCAATTAGTATGTACCTTTCACGTATAGATACAATTAATATGTATTTTTATGCGAGACAGAATGCATAAATCACGTATAGATTAAGTTAATATATGCATGTACTTAGGCAATAGACATATATAAAATTAGTAACTTTTTACGTGAGAGAATGTACAAATTACATAAAAAGTGCTATGTACTTAGACATATAAAGATTTGCTGTGTATGTTTACGCAAAAGAACGTACAAATCACGTATAAGTACGCGAGAGAACGTACGAATCACGTATAAGTAGGCAAGAGAACGTACAAATCACGTAAAAGTACGCGAGAGAATGTACAAATCACGTATAAGTACGCGATAGAATGTAGAAAGTACGAATGATTAAATTACACTTGAGATAAAATACTTATATTTTCCTGTGTTTCGATAACATAGCGGGAAAATGTTGTATTCACTATTTGTATTCAAATGATATAACCTGTATAGTGGCATGATCCATGGAATGGTGTTAGGGTTCTGACCAATAGAAATGCTTAGTAAGGGGTTTTAAGAGCAGGTTTTGTTAATGCAATCACATCTAGTCGCCGTTCTGCACGGGTTAAAAGAAATGGACGCCGAGGCCGTTCAAAGACAAAATCAACCAAACTTTACAGCATGCGAATAATGATAATTCTCTGAGCAGTTTTTCAGAACTTTGGTACAGCAGATTATCAGATGTGCAGGAAAGTATTAACAATCACCAGAAATGTATAGCTGAACAACATGAAGCAAAATTCGAAGAAGTTCTGTCTGACAGGCATAAATTCAAGAAAAGGGAAACGAAGAGCAGCACAAACACAAGTCAACAATAAACTCAAGGACGCAAGTAAAGAGCTGCAGGATCACAAGGTGGAAGAAGCTCAACAGAGAATAGCAGAAGGTTTGGATATCGTTAAGAATAGACAAAAATTAACCAGGCTTACGGATTCGTCTGAGGCAGGGTGGAGAGTTGTCAATGAATATGTGAAAAATCCAATCACATCGGACTCGAAGGATGAAAAGAAAATTAACAAGGTTCAGGCGAAAGTGGAACGAAACGTCAAG
Source organism: Ostrea edulis (assembly GCF_947568905.1). Classification (NCBI taxonomy): domain Eukaryota; kingdom Metazoa; phylum Mollusca; class Bivalvia; order Ostreida; family Ostreidae; genus Ostrea; species Ostrea edulis. The sequence continues at coordinate 36,721,408 of NC_079172.1, read as the reverse complement.
GACTCAAAACGATTTACAGTCAACCTCTACAACAACGGGAATCTGGAGATCGGGGCACTGTTACTGCTGTAACAAAAGGGGACACTGGAGGAAAGATTGCACAGAAAAATTGAAAAAGAATAAGATAAGTGAAAATTTTGAAAATGGTAATCATGGCAATTAAGAAAAATGTAGGTCGATGGCGTTCGATAGGAGCAAATAGCTTTGTTATTGACGTTTTAAACTTTGGTTATCAGATGCCTTTGGTTACTACACCGGGACATATTGTATTGCAGAACGACAAATCTGCTGTTAACAATGAGCAGTTTGTGTCCAAAGAAATCAAAAAGATAGTAGAGAAAGGTTGTATTCTGAAAGTAAATAAAAATACCAAGGACAGTAAACCCGTTGGCGGTAGCAGGTAATAAATTCAAACAAAGGCTGGTTTTTGACTGCAGGCGTGTCAATCCACATTTGTTTAAATTCAAACACAAGTACATGTATGAGGATACCAGTACGTTTAGATATTTTTTTCAATCGGGTTATTACTTTTTTGCATTTGATCTAAAACGTGCGTATCATCACATAGTTATGCATGAGTTAGACAAAGAATATTTAGGTTTTAAATGGCATGACAAGAAGGTAACAAAATTGTTCTGTATTTAGATGACGGAATAGGGGGTTTCTCAAGTTTCATAGATGAAAAGGTGGTTAGTGCTAGGTTTCAAGCTCACATTGTCATGATTTTTTAAAATCAATTTTATGATTCATTTCTTTAATGAATAACACAAAACTATTTAAAAGCAATTTCTTCCATATGTATATACCCAGTGTGTCTATGGTGAGCACAAATCTATATATGACATTTTCTCATGGAATAATGTTTGTTCACTTTTTTTCACATTGAATTAGTTTTTTAGAATTAGTTTTTTGTACAAAAATATATCAATTGCTAATCATGGGTATGATGCATGCGACTCCAATTTGCTATTATGTATGGGCTGTATCTATTCTATGAATTTTATTTCATGCGCATTAAAGTTTGAAAATTTTAATTCAAAATCTGCAGTCAGGGTTTTTTAAGGGTCTGTAGGGGGTCGGAATAAGGTCCCATTCCCAATGCCAAAAATCAGATATTTTCCCCAATTTTTGCTTTGAAATTCGCAAGGAGGGTAGCCTAATCATTCTTAAATCTTCTTCACAGGCCCACAGATTACAAGTTTGCTTCAAAACTGTTAAGTAAACCTAATTGTTGGTCTCTGCTTATTTGCATGAGGTAAGCTTTAACCAAATTGAACATGTTGAAAGTTAGAAGGAGCCCAATCATACCTTAAGGTATCACACCGGTAATTGTCCAATCAAAATGAACTTAGTCAATTGTAGTTCTATATATTTAAAGAACTATTTTTTTTCCTTGCGCGATTTTTCTCATTTCTTCTTCTTCTTTTCTCTTAATTTTTGTACCCCTGATTAGGACATTTTGTGTAATTTGTAGAAATAACCAAGTGTATACAAAGGAACTATATTCTGTTGGTAGCTGAGGCTACTTCCTGAGGTGCACTCCGGCTGTTTACACACATGTGAAAAACACGTGGATTTGAGGGTAGTCTTGTTTCCGGGTAATTTATTTTCAAAAATGCCGCGTAGGGTGTCGTTTTTCTGGTGTCGGCAGACGAGATAGGTAACATAGAACGTGTCTGACTGCGTTATTCGGCGTCAATTCTGTAACTGATTTTTAAATATTTTTCCCCTCCTTAGTAATCTATAGTGAAAATAATTACCGATGTGATACCTTAATGCACTATGTCTCTATTTTCTATCTTAATTTACACTATCTCCCTATTTTCTTTGAATGAAACTTTTTTTCCCAATTTCGATCAAATGTCGCTATTTTTTCCCATTGGAAAGGCCCAGGCCTTTAAAATCATGACCTTAAAAACCCGGCAGTAAAACCACCATGTGAACAGGGCATAACTATTATTGTAAAGTTACATAAATGTGTACATAAGTATCTTTGCTAGATATGATGTTCAAAAGCTTAATTAGTTTTTTAATTGCTGATTAGATCACCTTAGTGGGTAAAAGGATTGATAAACTAAAATTTTGAATTTTTTGAAAAAGCTAAGAGACAGATGGAAGAGCTTGAGACATACCATAATACAGTCTATCATAACATGGGTGCATGAAAATCAGGTTCTAGGGCAGATGTAAATAGGTAGAATATTGATGATTCATGTATGTCTTATCTGGTACATGTAAGTTGTAACACCCTCTCCATTACTGTGCATTGTGACAAAATTAAATAGTACATGTATATGAAGTGCAGTGGTTCCATTGAATTTGAACAAATACTGGTACAGTTAGAAGTGGTAGGGAACAGGTATTACTTGAATGTACATGTCTACTAGATTTTTTGTTTTTAAAAAACTTTCACTGTAATTTCAGTCAAACATAATTTCGCATCAAGGAGAACAAATGGCTTTGACATAACAAAGAAATGACAATATTCGTTAAAAATAGCATGGTACCAGGAGAGCTAGATGCCTATATTCCCAACAATATGAGCCAGTCCGAAAGAGAGTCTACAACAGGTGCAATACAGCTCATTAAAAATGTTTTGAGAAAAGGTATATATACAAGATTTGATTTGCACCTTTAGGAGTATAATTAATGATTTGTATTTTGACAGCCTCCTGTTAAAATACAGCAAAAATATTGTGGTACTATAATTATGATATATTTGTCATAAAATATTTATGATATCTGTATCACTTTGAATCTTTAAAAATGATAATTGATATGTGAATTAAGATTTACAGCTGATAAACACTTATTTTTTAGGAATAGAAATTATGATTTTCATCTAACTATACATTTATTGCTATTCATTGCTACCTTTTACGAAGACGTTTTATTAATTCCTCTTCTAAATAATTTTTGCAGATTTGTCAGATAATGTCGTGTATCATGATCAACAGTTAAGGTCATCACAGATAGACCAAAGCTGACATGGAATGAAATAGTAAAACGAGACATAGAGTTTACAGGATTGGATAGGATCAATCCACTTGGTCACCAAGTATAGAAAAACAAATTTCGACCTCAACAGGACACCCAGCCCTAACCCCTCCGAAAGGATTAATTTGGCCTGGATAATCAAAATGGAGTTTTGAGATTGATCGCTGTTCGTTATCTTCACCTTTCATGATGATGGAAGCTCAGTGAAGGTAGATGCTGGCAATGAAGCTCTTTAGCAATAGAACAAACAGGCTTAACATTAAGGATATGCGGGACGATGATCACGTGATGGTTGCAAATTTATTATAAATTTAGAACCGGACGCAGCGTAGTTAAGCTTCCCGAGAAAAATCCCAATACTGTACAGACACACTATACGACGTCATAATAAAAAAGTACGTCACGACGTTGCATCGCGGGGAAAATGTCATCATATTTTGTTGTAATTTGCTATCGCTGTCAAGTGTTTTGTGTAAATCTGTTGATTGAATTCTTGTCAAATGATAATTTTCCTTTTATTTCATAGTGATTACAAGTCTCTTTTTGATATATATACATTGCATATATTATATATATGTATAGTATGAGCCACAATAATTTTGATAGTATAGCCTACAACTCACCGAAATCGCTCCTACATGCACATGCAATTTGCATCTCTAGGCATTTACAAAAAGAAAGTCAACCGTCTGTAAACACTGACTCAGTGCAAGTGTAAGATGATGATCGTTTGTTGATATTTACAATAATAGTGTGAAACTAGAACTGGGCACACATTTCTCCGAATCTTGCTTGGGAAACATACACACTATTCAGGTGCTTTTATAATCGATCCTTGTTTGCGAAAAATACACCACCCCCCCTCCTTATGACGACAATCGTTACTTTTGGTCAAATATTAACGTCCATACTAGGAATGTTTAATTTTTGCATGCATTTTCATGTAAATATAAGTACGCTTTATCTCTGAAACTAGGTCATATTACAAATTATTTTTACTATCTTTACGAAGCACTGCTGCGGAAATGATAACTAATTAAAAAAAATATGACACACGTCGGAATTTATGCGAGAAGCAGACATGTGAAAAAGAAAAAGGTGCAAAGTCACAACATGTGCGATACATAAATACCTTGAAAAATAGCATGGAGACGATCGAGTCAAGCGACACTAGCTAACATGGCCGCGGAAATGCTGTTGATCTAGTAAAGGAAGTAGTAGCTCATATTGACGTTAACCCGTGGTTTGAAAGAAGATGTATTGTGTAGAGCTAGACTAGACGTTTTGTTCGAAGCCATGTTTAAGATATACATGTATATTTAAAAAAAATTTAATTTGTTTCCATTAACTCAATTTTTGTTCCGTAATTATGAAAATTCTAAATATTTCAGTAGGTTCAAAACAAATATAGTTTCTAACAATGTATTCCAAAACAGGCAAGAAGAATTAGGCTGCCCCCCCCCCCCCCCCCCCCCCGTCTTTGATAATGAGCTTCTTTTTTTTTTAATTTTGTAGTGGAAATAAATTGTGACTGTCCCATCCCCCATTACTTTTAACAGTAGTTGTACATGTGTACATGAAAAGAATATAAGCTTGAAAGTTATTAATAACAAATATTTCGCCAAGCCTAACCCCAAGTGAACATATCAATGTATAACTTCAAGGACGCCTACCTCAAAATGAAGATTAGCTTCACCCCTTCATATTTCTACAGGAAGTTGGGTATATGAATAGCTTTTAATTGCAGTGTTTGCAAAAAAAATCATTGACAAGTTTTTGAGCAGTGCTTCATTTAGTATCTGGACTACCCTGTTTTTGAGAACCAATTTCCACCCCAAATCCTTAAATTTTCCCAATTTCTTATTATATGGTTATGTTTAAGCATTTTATTATTATATATTTTATATTTTACATATATTCTAAAAAAAAATTTAAAAGATATAGATAAAAATTCCATCAAATTATTTTTTTGAATTGAAAATCGGAATAATCTTGTAAAATTCACAATTTTCGAAAAGGGGGGTAATTCAAAGCTTATTATCTCCCTTGTATACCTAGAAAGTGGCCATGAAATTTATACACATTGTACAGGACATCCTGATGGTGCTTCATGAAAAAAAGAAAAAATATTCATTGACGAGTTATTTTTGGCCACATCGCCCCTCATGTCCTTAAACATGTTTATATACTTTTTAGCTCACCTAAGCCGAAAACTCAAGTGAGCTTTTCTGGTCACCTTTGCCTTTTGTCCGTCTGTCTGTAAACTTTTCACATTTTCATCGTCTTTTCAAGAACTACTGGGCCAATTTCAATCAAACTTGATATACATCTTCCATGGGTGAAGGCGATTCAAGTTTGATCATAAAAAGGGTCACGCACCCTTCAAAGGGGAAATTATCATGAGAATGCAAAATCAGGGTGGGGTCATTTAAAAATAAAACTTTCTTCTCAAGAACCACTGGACCAGAAAAGTCTAAATTCACTTAAAAGGTTCTTAGTTTGTGTAAATCATGGTGTTCGGGGCTAGAGTGAGGTCACAATAGAGGATCAATGTTTTACATTCAGATATAGTGCATGTTCAAGTTTGTTAAAGTGGTGGTCCATAGGGATTGGGTGGGGTCACAATAGGGGATCAAAGTTTTACATGCGAAATATATACATGGGAAATCTTTAAAGAATCTTCTAAAGAACTAGCTGCAGAATTGTAGCTCTTTAAGAAGATATTGGGACAGATCAGAAAGCTTAAGATCAACCCCTTATAACTATCTTTGATTTACGTCCCACCCCTCAAATGACAGTTGCATGGTTGATTCCCTATATCACTGCATTCCTGCATCGCCGACTCATAAATTTAATGTTAAAAATCCTCACATATTTTTCCACTATACTTGTTTCCTAACATACTTTCCAATATTCTCTGAACCCACATATGACCCAAAAAACTCACAGCTTCAAGTGATTTTTTGTTGTTGATGTAGTCATATTAGGTAACCAGTCAATTTGAACCCAAGTTCATTTCCATACTCGTACTCATTTTGAAACATAATGTCTGTGTGAACTCATAACCCCACAAATAATTTTAGTAAAATATTTTGGATGAAATCATCCTATTTCGGTTAGATACTTACTATTCAAATAATTTTAGTAAAATATTTTGGATGAAATCATCCCATTTCGGTTAGATACTTACTATTCAAATACGTTTGAATATTGAACTAATCTCATAGCTTTCTTATGATCCCTATTCCCGCCAGTCTGTATTAGTTATGAGATTGATCACTGTTCGTTATCTTCACCTTGCATTGAAGAGATTGACGGTATATAAGTTACACATTGAAGAAATCGACGTTATATATTTGTATGCATCTATTTCATCAAATCTTTTAATTTAAATCGTACTCTGACAAAAGGACACATAGATGTATATGCAAGGTGAAGATAACGAACAGTGATCAATCTCATAACTCCTATAAGCAATACAAAATAGATAGTTGGGCCATATATAAGATGGAACATTACTCGTTATCTTCACTTTTCCATCAATGATATGGAAGGTGAAGATAACGAACAGTGGTGAATCTCATAACTCTTTAAGGAATACAAAATAGAGAGTTGGGCAAAGATGAACCCCTGGATATACGATCGGTGGGACCAGGTGTCTAGGAGGAGTAAGCATTCCCTGGCGACCGGTAAAACCCGCCCTGGGTCCTATAGCTTGATATATTGAATGCTTAACACTGTTTCTATCCAATTGAGACATCATATGGTGTTGTGAATAGTACAGTCATCGATAAGAGAACGGAAGGTGTAAAACATAATCCAATCAAATGATAGCTCATTTTGTTCATGTATGCATACTGAAAGATTTTACATAGTTTGTAAGAAAGTTGTGCTTATGCACGTGGCTTTCTCTATTTTTCTTTCCAAAGTTTTTGACAAATTGGAACAAAGTTAGTAATACGTGTATTGTGTAAACAGATCAACAACTCCCATGATAGAATGATTTGTATAACTCATTGAATCTATAATGACGATTATTGTTGATGTACCATTCATTATACAGTACAATCAATATCTGGTTAAATTGTATGAAGTTTTGATTTTCAAAAATCCAATTTACAAACGGATATTATCTTTAGTATTTACTACAATTGGCATTCAATCTATTTTTAATAGTGCTAATTTCACTTTCATTTGGAAAATAAATGCATGATCATATTAGCCTCTTTTACTCCGTAAGACTCTGTATCATAATATCATGTTCATGAATTGTATATCCCTTTTAAGTGAACTAGAAAATTGTAGACTAATATTCACACAATCGCTTGGCAGATATGCTTCAATGAGATTATTCTGAGCATAAAAGGCCAATATTTGCAGATTTGTATAGTGCATATAGTTAAGTTCTTTACTTCTTAACTTCGTATTTCTGATAGGAGCTACGAGATTACTTATTGTTTCATTATCGTCACCGTTTCCTCATTGTACAGTATTAATTATCAAAGAAATATTAAATGGGAGAACAGGCGCTCTGAATTCTCGGCAGAGAAAATAAGTGCTTTGACATTAGGGAGGAAGGATAGACCATGCTTAAACAAATACACAGGAATGGGAGCACTCTGAATGATCAAAATAATGAACTCGGTACTGTACCACTGCAACTTCCGGAGAGAAAGAAAAACAGCGTGAGTACTTATTGAATATCCCTACTACAGTCTTTACAAGACTATTTATCATTTCCTGAATACGAATTCAAATTCAAAACAATAAATTGCATGCATCACTCACTTTCTGTTAAGTGAACAACAAGAAAGAAATTTTATAGAAAAAAATAAGGAAGTAGATCAATCTGAGAAGATATTCAAAACCAGGTTTTCTCATGGCAAATGTTACTATTTGGTATCGTTTTAATTACATGTATATGAATAACTTTAAAACGATATAATACATATTATAAAAAACTGTTTTTGAAAAAAAAATAACTACACCATTCATTTTACCCCGACCAATTTTTAGACCTCCTGAGAGGAAACCAATAGCCACAGTATTTATCGGAACTACTTAATACTTATTGTATTTTCTCAGTACTTATCAACAAACATCAAAATCCACAGTACAAACGACAATAAGAATCAACATGTCACTGTACCAATAAAATATCAATAACAACAGTGAAAACACCATTAATCAGAATGCATCAGTACTGACAGAACAATAACAGTGATTATCAACATTTATCAGTAAAACATATCATTCTTGGTACACTTTCCGTACAGCATTTTAAAAAACAATCCACGTAGACATAACTGATTCCTGCTCTGCCATTATTGTAAACTCCTCTGTAATGTTAAAATTATGACATCCAAGTAGCCATTACAGAACTTAAAAATGCGTTCCTTTAGTGAAGAGATTGTGTATCCTTTCAATTGTATAGATGCAAAATATCACATCTCTATCTGATTAACTATGGGAGGAGCCCACACTTCAAGAATATTGACATAGTATTTAATAATGCAGGTGTGAAATTGCTGTATATACAACCTTATGACAGCATACAACGTCCATAACTGTTGATCATTTTAACTTTTATATCCCTATCCTTGCTTTGTGATGATATTCACTAAATTTTTATGAATCTTTTATTTGTCTATTGCTGACAAGTTAACAATAAGACATAAAATAAGCTGGTATATTCAAGGGTCCGTGGTTATCCACCTTTCTATTTTGTATTGTCTATAGGAGTTATGAGATTGATCAAAGCTTGTTATCTTCACCTTTGTAAACTATGAAATACTTTTCATTTGCTTCTCTTTTTTTTATTAGTTGTAACATATTGATTATCATGCATAATCTTCAGTTGCCTTTGCAGATGTTAAAACACATATGCGTACGTGTGATAATGCACGAAAGGTAAATATAACGATCAGTGATCAATCTCAAAATTCTCATAAGGAATACAAAATAGAGAGTTTGGCAAAAACGGACCCATGGGTATACCAGAGGTGGAACCAGGTGACCAGGAAGGGTGAGAACTCCATGTCAACCCGTCACACATGCTGTGAGTCATATGTCTTGATCAGGTAAACAGAGTAGTCAGTAGTCAAAATCAGAGCGCCAAAACGGTCTTACAATGAATATAAAAGAAGTCGAACATCATTTGACCCAATGATATGGTGTATTAGAAAACTACATATATATCTAGATCATAATAACTACCATATAATTTGCGAAATGTTGACTTTAAACGAGACTGTTTAAACCCCTGTAACATTAACTTGTTTGGCATTAGCCTGTCTTTTAACAAAAAAAAAATGAAATATTAATATGTGTTAAAGTCACTACTTGTTCATTCTTTCTACAATAAAATTCCTTTGGGTCCCTGCTTCCCTTCTTTCTTTTCTATTCTTTGAATGATCTATTTGACTGATCTTTCTTTTTAAACATATTTCTACCTTTGCTTTTGTTCAAAATATTATCACTAAATTATCACTATGGTGTTTCCATCAAAATGCCATAGATTTCAAAACATATCATTTGTTATGTAAAATGTAATTTAATAATGTGTAGAACAAGAACACAAACAGGATAGAAAAATCAAGAGGATGTCGGGATGTATTACTGATTAAGGTAGAAAGAACGAATATTGTGTCCAATGCTATCTCATGTGCTATGACACTATTAATTTTTCAATCATTACATGTTTGCGCATAATCTACATCAATTTTTTTATTGACATTTTCAGATATCCCTGTTTGTAAATCTGTAATTTTCCAAAACCATTTTTCTGTAAGATTTTTATTTGATTATCTGATAGATCAATCTGGATCCATTAAGCATTTTATATTTCGAATTGTATTACATATCATGAAACAAACTTCCGCTATTTATAGAAGAGTGTTAAAGGACACAACGCGTGTTTCTAAACTTTTTCATTTTTTCATCAAAATTAATTCTTCTCATGCCTAAAACTTCTTGCATGTAATTTTGTATACTTTGAAAACATGAGATATGTCCTTTAATCATCCCGGTGATATGTAGGTATCTGATATTTTGCTCGTATTTCAAAACATCCGACCAGTCGCGGTATCTCATTAGTACTTGGGCGAGTCAATAGGTAACCAGCCCATTCCATTACCGATTGATCGAGACAGTCACGATTTTCATGCCTTGTTTTAATACATGTTTTATACCTTGGTACAAAATTGCACGCGTATCGAGTCATTCTTTAATAAGATATTGAATGTCAAACATGGCTAGAGATGTAAAGGCATGTGTTTCATCTAAAGTTGAATACCGTGCTATAATTCGGTACTTGCATTTAAAAGGTAAAACATGCAAGGAAATACATGGCGAGTTAGCCGATGGTTATGGGTATTCTGCACCATCTTATGCTCAGGTTAAATTCTGGATAGGGGAATTCAAACGCAGTAGAACGTCTTTAGCAGATGAAGTCAGGTCTGAACGCCCACTGGATGCCACCGACGAAGAAATGTGTAAGAAAGTTCGGGATTTAAAAGCAGTTCGGGACGTGCAGGGGTTGGCATGTTAAAGAGTTCTCACTGTTACGGCTTTAGCGTTAGGTATAGGTCTGAATTAATAGTACTTCAACTTTAGCTGGTGAAGTCTCAACATAAGTTAAATTCTCGACAGGACGTAAAACAATCAGCCTTCTAACCAACTAACCGTCTATGTTTCAGGTTTCAACATTTCATTGTTAACTTTGATTAGGAATTATCAATTTGACAAACAAGTAATACTAGTAATCTCAACACTTCATTTGAATGATATGACCAGAAGAATCAATGAATTCTCTGTTTCTCAAACTCTATTAAGATATTTTAGTACTTCAAATAAAATCGATACTGCTTTGTTGAATTAATAAATTTGCAAGCATTTGATTTTGCTAAGTGAAACATTCTAGGTGGTTTGCTCCTTTCTCCACTGAACTTTTTGCATAGATTGTGACTACTTTAAATGTTTGTCGTACAGACTGATGTGTACTACTACGCCAGTGGAACAGTGAACGAACGCTGAACGGTTTAGGGATGAACGGTTCTGTTTGGGGAAACGAACGTTTACCGGTTTGAAGGGAACGGTTTTCAACGATAACGGAACTGTTTTTATCTGAAACGGAAAACATTGAGATTGAAAACGAACGGTTTTCTTCGGTCGAAAATTGAAAACGAACGGTTTGGCTTCGATTTCAAATTCTGCATTTCTGACAATTTTGGTACTTTTTATTCATATATAGACATTGCGGAAAAGAAAGAGAGTACGTGTCAGAAAAGTTTAATTTGATCGATATGATGAATAATTTAAAAAAGAAGGAAGAGAGAGGGAAGTATATTAATATATACAATTACATGTGCCTTACATTACACATGGGGATATTTATATTTGTGTTACACATGTATGTAATCAATTAAAAATCACTTTACACATTAGAAAAATGGAATTGTGTGATTTGAGGCGTGGTCCGATTTAGATATAATACAAAGTAACATTGCCACTCTTTACTCAAAATGTTATGATTTTTTTTTCTTCCGATTACTTAGTGCACAGGTAATTTTAAAGAGGAATTCAGTTTGTACATGTATAACGTGTAATTTGGAACATTTATATATGGGCTCAATGTAGTGCATTAAAGCGTTTGAAATCATATACAGTTCCTGACACATTGATTTTGACTACGGTTAACTCCGTTTACCTGATCAGGATATAGGGCTCACGGCGGGTGTGACCGGTCGACAGGGGATGCTGAATCTTCCTAGGCACTTGATCCCACCTCTGGTGTGCCCAGGGGTCCGTGTTTTTCCCAACTATATAGTTTGTATTGCTTATAGGAGTTATGTGATTGATCACTTTTCGTTATCTTCACCTTTCATACATTTTCATAATGAATGTATCAAAAAATGAATACATCAATGAATGTCTATGTAATCTAATAATAAATAACAATTCTGGATCGAATTTCAATTTAGAACCCTTAATAACAGTTTTCAATAAAAATATTCATTGTGCATTAAAACCCCCGATAGGGGTATGCCTGCATTGTTTCATTGTCATGGTGACATGTGACGTTAATTAATGGTACATATAAAGGTACCCTTTCGATAAACATACATTAAAAGGGTTTGGGTGACATATCCCAAAATTAAAAGAGGATATGAAAGAGGGCAAAGTCACTTGAGATGGGGACCTATTGTGTGAACTCTGTGTCCACTCTCCCGTAGACTAGTACAATGTACACCATTACTGTAGCAACTCTTAGTGCCTCGACCAATTCATACCCTCTTTTGAAGATGACACCACACAAACTGCTTTTGGAATTCTTATAAATGATTGTTTTTGATTTCCCGAAAAACATTTTCACGACTCGGAAATATGTCAAATTCAGATCAATGTAAGAGTTGTCCGTACTTAAAGCAGATCATGTAATTTGACATTTTATTTCCGAGCTTTTTCTTTTCATCAACAGTAACATTATTGCTATTCATTTATTTATTTATTGGTTTAAAAATGAAACATCCATGTTCATTCATTTTGTTCTTCAGTAAAAAGATTTTACCCATTGATTAAGAATATACTTTGTCGTGTCGTGATATACTTGTAATTTGTCGGTAAACATTTACGGATGTGAACTGCAGAACTGTCCACCCTTGTACAAGTTTAAAATATTGTGTCGAATCAGGAACGATAGCATTTTCCATGTCGACCTAACGCCATGTTGAAATAAAATAACAAACTGACGTGCGAGTTCCAAGTGACCATGCGGGAACGCATAGTTTGTGGGAACGAACGGTTTGGGCTTGAAACAAAACGCTGAACGCTTGAAATGAAACAGTTTAGTGTGGGAATGGAACGGTTTTATCGAGAACAAAACAGTTTAAGGTGGGAATTGGACATTTTTTATCGAGAACAGAACGGTAACAGAACGCTTCAGGGTCTAAATGTTGAGTTTCTTGAAATAAGTTTTTGTTTTTTATCGCGACAACAGTGGCCGTGATAGATGATATCGGTTTGCAAGGTATCTCATAAGCAGCCATACTTTCACATCACTTGTGAGTTGATTGACAAATAAACAATCACTATATATTTCATTTCAAACGTATTGTGTGTTACCGTCAGGGATTGAGTCCTGGACACTCCGGTTGCAAATATAATAACAAAATTTAGATAGCGCCTTATATAAAACAAATTACGCTAAGGTGTATTAAAAAGATGAGCAGAAGAATGTAACAATAAAACACAATCAAAAGAAATGAAATTAGATGACAATATGAAAAAAGATTTTACACCTTTAGAATTATCAAAATAAAACACAATAATTAAGATCGATAGTTAAACTTGTTTTTATGTTGAACGCTATGCAGAGTATTGGCGCTTTTCTAAAAATACACTAAAGTGCTTTACGCAACTAGGTTTAGAACTTCCGTAGTAAAATACAATATAATTTTGTGGTGAAATTACTTAAGAGTTCTAGAACTCTTACGGTTAAAAACCGAAACGATACTACCTATATTTTGACTGTGACAGCTATCGTAAATTCCCCGCATTGTAATTTCTAGCTGTAATGATGTGCTCCCCTTAGATTTTTCATTGGGGAGGGGGGGGGGGTTAAAACGTCTTAGGATATCAGTAATATTGCAGATGCGGGAGTGATTCACTACTGCAACATTTTCGATCATTCTACATATTAGCTGACTTTCTTTACGTAAATAAAATGATATTCTATGTTTCTTTGACATTATCTGAATTTACAATCTGCATATTACGATTTCCGAAGCTCTATTTTACCGTTTGCAGCAATTTCTATATATTCATATTTAGATTCATATTTATGCGCCATGTATGATTTACTGAAGTTTCAACTTCCGGGCGCTATATGCCAATGTAAGGTAGTGTTTACATCAATGGACGAGTACGGAGGAAAAAGCGGATTCGTCAGTATTAAATAAAGTTTGAATTTGATATCAAGTTAAAAAACGAACAGCAGAATGTATATTTGTTCTGCCACCATATCATTTTCCCTCCTTTGTCGGAATGACTCAATTATCTACATTTTAGAGATGATTGTCAATGTTTAAGTTTTTCAGTTGATCCACCTACAAGATCTCACGATAACAAGCATGGAGGAGCAGACGAAGAATTTAGCATGTTGTACGTGATATTCAAATAAAAAAACACCTCTATTAGACATACCCAAGCACAAAGTTAGTAAGATGTTTTGGTGTAAATAACATTGGAGACAAATACTAGGGGTTTATTACAAGTTAATGGGAAAAATATTTTGAACCATTACGAAGATCCTGTGGATTTGTAGCCCTTTCCCGAAAACGTCAGAATAGAACAAAATCAGAGAGGGGTACATTAGTGCAGGTGTATGACAGTCAGTTGAATAACCCATAACATTTTACTTTTGGAAAACATCAATAAGTCGTATTTGTAAACAAAAGGTCGGGTGCAAGCGGGTTACCAGCTGAATTTTTATTGATATACATGTACTCAGAAATAAATAAAAATTCTTTAGATAAAAAGTACTGTCACAAAATGAAAATAAAAAATTCTCTCAACGTCGATGAAGTTCTTTAGTGCCAGTAAGTATTGTGCATTTCACGATCTTTTGATGCGCACCCGCTGATCTTAACATAACTTATTTTAAGTACTACGACATTTTAACACGACACATCCAATATCAACACATAAACAGACATATAAACGTTGAGCTTAACATTTCATGATATTGTTTTTAAAGAAAACAAATCAATGAAGAGATTCCTTTTATATATGTTATTTATCTATTCCATCAAAAAAGTAAATCTAAATTGTATTCTAACAAAGGAAACATAATTTTATGAAGCCTTTAAAATTTTTAGGGGTATGCCCTCCCACAAGTCCATTTTAGATCCGCCAGTGATAAGCACCCAAATTAGGCCCTAAACTTACAATTTAAAAACCAATTATAAATTTTCTTGATAATGATTTTATATTTGTTTATGTGCTTAAAAAATCTAGCAGTTTTCTTTCGATTTCACCCAATGGGCGGCTATATAAATCACACCTTACTTTCTAATCGCCTTTATTTATGTTATTTTAATAGTATTCCCTCCAATAATCTGTTTACTATAATGTTCTTTAAACTTCGATATCGTATATGTACATTTACATGTTTGAACGACATTTCCTACCTTTATAAATTTCAAAAACCACACAAGTTTTCTTACATACATGATGGTATCAATAAAAGGTGAAGATAAGGAAAAGTGATCAATCTCATAACTCATATAAGGAATACAAAATAGAGAGCTGGGCAAACACGAACTACTGGATATATTAGAGGTGGGATAAGGTGCCTAGAAGGAGTAACCATCCCCTGTCGACCGGTCACAGTCGGTCACAGCCCACATGCCGTGAGCCATATCCCTTGATCAGGTAAACAGATTAATTTTTAGTCAAATCAGTGCCCCAAGAAAGGCCTAACAATCGCTATGAAACATGTCAGAGAGCACTCTATTTAAAGATAAGTTGCATTGGCAGACTAAATCATTGTAACGACCATAAAAATTGCGAAATTCTGATTAAAAAGGAGATATTTGAAACCCCTGTAACATCAACTTTAGTAGCCTGATAATACGTAGAACAAGCACATGCGTATTGAATAAATTTAGAAATGTATACATCATATGGGGGTAATAATGGCAAATATGCCTACATAAATACGATTGATTTAAACAGATTTCATTGTATGAGTGTATATCATATACAATGGTTTCAACATAAGTTCTTATCACCTTAATTACAACTTTCAATATACTAACTACTATGATAAATAGACATAATCATTTCTTGGTTACATTAAATAGATAGATAAATATGCATGTATTAATAGTCAGTTAGTTTATGGTTAATATCTATTTTCAATAAAATGTATATGTACGAAGGAAATGTTGAGGACTCTGTGGTGCCTTTATTTCGCGTTCACCGGGATATATCGAGTCGATATATGAATGAAAATGATTATTGTTAATAGATAAACGTTGTCAATATATCTAAGTGTCGACGCCACAACAAGAATGGTTTTTATTCTTCTCATTTAGAGACTTTTGAATAAACTCTGCTTTATAGGAATAGAAAAAGGGGTCGGCTAAAAATATATTTCAATAACATTAGTATTCATTTTTAAATAGAATAGTTCAGATTCCAATTAAAAAATAGTTCATAGTGAGCAAAGTGTATGTAGAGATACTTACAGTTCCTGTAAATTTCCCAATCCTTCAAACGCTCCCTTCTCCAACGTTGTTAGTTGATTTCTTTCAAGATCGCTAAATTATAAAGACATCATCATTAACCGGAAATCATAAACACGGGATTGCTTAATTAGATCGCAATGAATAAAACTCAAGAACATTTAATGTATGGTCTGGAAACAGGTTAGACGGAATGATACATATCAGAAAAGTCATCAATAAATTATGAAGTTGGGTTGAATGCTGTTTCTTTTCTAATGTTGATGAAAAGGTGAAGATAAAACACGGCAACCAATCTCATAAACACTACTAAGGTGAATCATTGCATCAAATGTTGATTAATTTGTTCCATAAAGCACCTTATATGAAGTATACTTTCACAATCAAAAGAGCGATACAAGCTGTCAATTATTTTGTTTTATTGTTGGTGATTTTCCGAAATGATAAAAAGGGTGTATAGCTGTGATTTGAGGCATGATATGAATAGTTTAAGGGGGCATTAGCTGTGAAAATGATGAGAACCATTTTATCTCAAAATCTTTCAAAGACAGAATATATAACAATATATAACAATGACTAATGAAAACATTTATTTTGTTCAAACACAAGACAAAGCTAATAAAATTACTTTAAATAACCACTTTTAGCGTAAAGAAATATCTAAGGAAGAATTATTGTCTTGCAAAACAATAATTATTAAATCATCAAAATCACATATTCATGTTCATTCTTTGAGGTAAAAATGTAATTGAAATTATTAAACAATGGTGTTATTACTGAACTATATAATATAAAGCAATTTTCATTAGATTCAATTTTTGTGACAAAATGACAGCTGATGCCCCTTACCTTAAGGACACAGTTTTATGTTTTTTTTAAACTAAACATTTATGAAAATCAAAACCATTATTTACTAATATCTTTTGAGATATTTATCTAAATTCCTTTTTAAAAAACCACACTCTTTCGATAGTGAAATCATACTTTCACTGGCCATTAAATACAATTTTAGTGTAATGAAGGACCCCTGGAAGTATCAGGTAGAATGGGGTACGTAAGAGAGTAAACACCTCCCATTCATCCGTCACACCCGCACAGCATCCTGTCACACCCATATAACTCCTTCCTACCATCACAACACCACCATCACAACCTCACAGCACCACATCACACACGCACAACACACCGTCACACCCACAGAACACCACCATCACACCCGCACACCTCATAAAACCCACACAACACCAATCACAACAGCACAGAACCCAATCACACACTCACATCACCCCCGTAGCACCCTATCACACCCGCACAACACCCCCGTCACACCCACACAACACCCCATCACACCTACACAACACCTTTGCTCTATACCACCTGTTACTAGCATGTTATGACATTTTTCGAAAAAAAATATTTGTGACTAAGATTTATCTTCGTGACAAAGAAATACAAAAATATGGCAATGAAAAAATTATGGCTGTTAGCTATAGCAGCACTAAAATTAAGCAACAAACTATAAGATTGATCATTTTATAATGAATACGCATCAATCACACTCAAAATGTGTTCCTTACAAAACTTTATATGAAAATAAAGGAAAATCTAAAGATGATGAAAGGCAAAGATAACAAACAGTGATCATGTCATAATTCCTATAAGTGTTACAATATAGAAAGTTTGGCAAATATTGACCTCTAGATATATCATAGATGGGATCAGGTGGCTAGGGGGAGTAACCATCCCCTGTCGGCCAGTCACATCTGCCCTGAACCCTATATCTTAATCAGGTAAACGGAGTAATCCATCAAAACTAGTGTGCAAAAAACGGCCTAACAATCGATATGAAACAAGTCAGACAGCATTTGACCCAATGATAGGTTGTATAGATCGTTATAACGACCATAGAATTTGCAAAATGCTGATTTTAAGCGAGACTGTTGATAATGTTAATTGAATTACTTCATATGTCTGATTTATATTGACGCTCATAGATAAAAAAAAAAAAAAAAAAAAAAAAGGATTATTGAGATTTTCAAGCATGGGGATTTGTAAAGTTACACATAGACACAGATTCAAGTAATTTCAATATTGAACTTTTTTATAAGTAGATAAAAAATAATAATGATTAATAAAATTGCTTGAATAAAATAATTTAAAAGTATTGTGATTTTCACAATAAGTTTGATCATTTTTATTATTATATTTTTTTCCGAAATGCACCCGTGACAGTAGGCCTAGTTGTCAATGATACGTAATCGTATCATAATTTAGGCCTATCTAATTTCTCCAAAAATAAATTTAATAATAATTGCATTGTTTATTTTAGAAAAGCAACAACGCTAATTACAGTTGTTTACAGAAATGGCATTACCAAATAGTGTTTAGACAGTGATTCCATGTAAACATCATTTAATCGTAAATCTATGTAGATTATTGTTTATTGACCTAATTAAAAAACATCCAAGATCTTTCCAAAAAAAATTGAAAAATTCTGCTGTGAATCCATCACTTCCAGGACTTTTACCATTAGACATATTTTTAAGTGCTAAAAGGGCTTCTTCATTGTTTATATATCCCTCTAATGTTTTTGACATGTTGTCATCAAGTATTCTAACATCATTCTTATCAATAATGGTATCAATGTTTACATCATGTAATTTATTATCATAACTAGAATAAAGATTTTTGTAGAATTTCTTAATTTCTGCTAAAATATCTGTCTGTGAAGAAATAGTATTACCATTGCTGAGCATAAGTTTGTTTATAGTTTTATTTATATAAAAGTTTATCTATTTTATTATTTATAATTGAAAGTTCAATTATCTTTTATCTTTAAATTTCTTTTTTTAAACAAACAGTTGGTAGACACGGCTAGCAAAGTTCTGCCTATATGTTGTTACAAGGTGAAGGTCAGTTGGTGCGAGTGTGTACTGAATTTGAGAGCAGAACGGAAAGCATATGCCGTAGGCCTATATGTAACAGTGCATAACTTCGATAGAACCATTTTCTCGCAGTTTATCTACGTCTTTGTCCAAGTGCTTGTTTGAAAAAGTACAGAGACAAATTATACTCGGTTTTGTTTTATGGCAAAGTCCTTGTGCCGACAAAAAATATTCACGTCTTGTCCCTCATACCTTCCTTCGAAAATTAAAAAAAACAACAGTCCAAATCCTCTCTACTGACAGCAAGTACACTCTTAAACGGCACAACACACCCTAATGCAGTGTTATTTACAAGCCGATAATGTGATAATTCTTTGTTTGTCAATTAAATATCATCTGTTTATGAAATGGCTAAAAACTGTTTTCAAATCTTCTCGCTCGAGGTCGCATATGACATCACAGATAATGGCGCGTAAAATATCGAAGAAAATATGCATATCGCAAGATTTGAATTTCATCGCTTTCAACGTCGAAAACTACGCAAACTGTTTCATTTAATACACATGTAAAGTAGTTTCAGGCATGAAATGAATTAATTTTGCTGAAAAAATTAAAAAGTTTAAAAACATGCGATGTGTCCTTTAAGTACACTGTGTACACTATATATAAAGCCTTTAACATAACTATCTTTCGAAGTTTAAAAATGAGGAAACTATATTTGGTAGAGTGGTGATGGTGGTGGGAGTGGGCATTCAATATGATACTAAACCGAAAACTAAATTTATCTGAAGTCAGCCCTATTTTCTACCTTCCTTATCACCGCCGTTTGTTTATTTATATAACATTTAAGTAACGATCGTGATCAGGCAAATTTGAACTAAATCTGGCAAATTAGAAAGGTAATGGATGAGAGAATTTTTATCAAACAGTAAGGAAATGGAAATATGAATTTTTTTAAAAAGAAAGAAAGAAATATTGTCAAGAATTCAACTCAGCTTCGAGGGAAGCTACATGTAGTTCCCTCTGCTTGAATCTTATCTAACAATGTGGAAATGCTAAGGATTCACAGGGCTGCATGTTTGCTTGGTAGAAGTTGACAATGTATAATTACTACCTAAGTAAACAAGTTTTACATCTACTGTTTACAGAAGCAGGATAAGTACATATATCGCCCATTGAACCTCCATAACGCAAATACTATTTTTTTTAATTTTAGAAAACACAGCAATAGACGTAGATATCCGATTATAATGATATTTGTTTTAATTATTGTATAACCATGAACGAAACAAAACCCGCGACAAATGTTGGTAAACATTCAATATTTCGGGAACTTCTTTGTTTGCATAGAAATACTTGGCCCAGATCCTGCATTATATTTAGAAACAAAAATTATTGGTATGTATAGGTTCGGTAGGATAGCTTACTCATCAGGATTGCAAATCATACCACACCGGTGCAATAAACACATGTGCATATTGCAATAGAAGTGATTGTGATATAAAAATCAAGGAAATAGTTTATCTAACAATTGAGACAATCACAAACATACCAAACAATGGTATGCTCAACATTACTTCAACAATGTTTCTCATTGAAACGGAACAATGAGTAAAGTTCTAGGTTGGGGTTTTAGAAATTAATTTAATATCAGATAAGGTTTGATAAGGTTCTAAATTTGGTGAAATAGAAATGTAGTGGGTGAGAATTTTATCAAACATTAAGAAAATGGAAATATAAAAAAATAAGAAAGAAATGAATATGGTCAACAATTCAATTCGAGTGAAGCAAATCGTCTCTGCCATAATCTCACATAACATTGCGAAAATGAGAACGATTCGCATGACTGCATGTTTGAAGTTGTATAATTAGAAGTTTTATAATTAGAAGTTGTATAATTAGAAGTTGTATGATTAGAAGTTATATAATTAGAAGTTATATAATTAGAAGTTGTATAATTAGAAGTTGTATAATTAGAAGTTGTATAATTACTGCCCAAGTAAACAAGTGTTACATCTCCTGTTTACAGGAAAATTACATGTATCGCCCATTAAACCTCCATAACGCAAACAATATTATGTTTTTATTTTAGAAAACAGCAATAGACGTAGATATCCGGTTATAATGATCTTTGTTTTAATTATTTTATAACCATGAAAGCAGCAATCACAGGCCTCAAGAGCCCCAGAGTCGACTCGCCCGCTAGGCCTCAAGGGCCCCAGAATCGACTCGCCCGTCAGGATTCAAGGGCCCCAGAGTCGACTCGCCCGCCATTTCCAACAAGGGATGGGGTATACAGCATTGTCTAATAAACTTTAACTCTGAATCTTGTATTGTGAAATATGCCTATTATGCTTCACTAGATATCTATGGAAATGCAACGTCATAAACCAGGATCTCGACACATCGGCTAGAGGAATTTACCCATAAAAGCTTCAAAAATTGTGTGACCAGAAAAGTTCAATATGAAAGGTCACTATCCTTGGTACCCAGCATATCTACATGAGATTATCATTTATCGGTACTTGTATGTAAAACATCAAAGGACAAGTTTTACATCTGTTTTACATCCGCAAAAGACATTAAAACAATAACAGCCCGGACACAATTCATAGACGGTATCGATACAAATTATTTTCTTGAAGTCTTCAAATATCTTGATCATCTCATTCTTCGTTCTGTTTACATGAAGTATTATCGCAAAAACATAACATGCGCGTACGTAAATGATATTTTTAACTAGTTCGTTGCCTATTTATTTAAACAAAGCAAATATAGAGTTCAGTTAAGGATTCCAGATATATTTTCGTCAGAATC
Source organism: Ostrea edulis (assembly GCF_947568905.1). NCBI lineage: Eukaryota > Metazoa > Mollusca > Bivalvia > Ostreida > Ostreidae > Ostrea > Ostrea edulis. The sequence goes on along the minus strand of NC_079172.1, from coordinate 36,699,462 downwards.
CTGTTAGAATAATGGATTTACATGTGGAATAACACTGCTAAGGTGATTGTAACACAGCACAGTTAAGATTCCAGTAAGGAGGCGTGTCCTAATCTATACAGGGATGTGTATTTGTGACATCACACATTAACAACAAAATATCACAATCTTTCAAAACATCAGGAAAATAATTAATGTTTCTAAATAGCACGGAAGTACAGCACTACACAAAAACTTACCATTCAACGGGGATTCTGTGTTGTTAATGTAATCTGACACCCTGATATATAGGCAAAAATTTGATCACGATGCGCTTGTCATTATGACAGCATCATGATAGTCTGATGCATTTCATTTGCAAGAAGTGGTGGATCAACTATTTTTTCTTCATGAAAAAAAATATTTTACACTTAAATGGAGAAATGTTGGGAGATATTTATAAGCCTGCTAATTTTAGAACAATGCCTTTCTTATAAATTCTCTGAAATATTTTCTACCTATACTGTAGGAAAACACTAATGCTTTATTGTTGATAAGTTGGCAGATGGGTGGGTCTTACAAATCGATTTCTTGCAAGAGCGTACCCTCAAAGTATCTCAATGAGTAAACCAAAGAAAAGTTAGACTATTTGAAAAGTGCTGATATCCTGAGAACATTTTAGAAATGACTTATTCATTTCAAATTAAAATAAAACATAAACCGGCAAAAAATTTCAACACGTGGTACAATATTATTTCAACAATTATCAATCGGAATCTCTAGAACTCTGAAGCGTTTTCATAACTACAGAGGCTGTTAAAAACGTTCATGTATTAAAGTTGAATTTCAACATCATTATACCCTCACAATATCGAAATCCATTGATGACATCAATATCACAGGCATATTTTCTAAAACCATCCGACGCCGAATTACGTGCTCAGTCTAAATATAAAATATAATTGTCTTGAATATGTATTTTTAGTCGATCATAATTTCATCCAATATCAGTAAAGTTCCAAAATATTTGATCCGTCCTAATAAAGATGCTTTTCGATAGCATATTTTCGACAAAGCCGTTTGCCACCTTAAGTGTGATGGGAAGGAACGATAACTCTGGGTAGAGATTGAACAATGTACATAACGGATTCATGCACGTTCGAGTTGTCTCCAAACCAAATGATAACGAACATATTGAAATCACAGGTGCTTGTGGACAGGACTTCCGGTACCCCCTTCTTTTATTTTTAAATGTTCAATTCCTTGGGTATTTCGGACGTATTTTTGATAAAATATGTAACTTCAGAGTTTATCTATTTCAATGGAATACACAAATCTCGCATAAAAACCGTTTTTTAAAAATGTCATATCACCGATCATAATATATGAACAAGGTGTGCAACTCAGCCAGCGACATGTTGAAAAAATCTACACCTCGCTGAGAAATCCTATCGAAAAAACACCAATAATGCATATACCAACTGAAAAGAACGGTCATTCTAAATCTACTGATGATTCGTGGATTAAATGCATCGCTATTTGCTGCGCAATAACTACTTCACACCGCTCAATTTCATTGTTTTAACCTAGGCACTTCTCATTTCTGACTATAACGAACGGAAGTTGCAATGCTGGAATATTTCTGTCGCAGCCAACTATTTTTAGAACGAGAAAACCCGGGACGAGGTCTTCCTAATACCATTAGCTACACGAAAAGGAAGGAGAATACCGATCAAAATATTTCAAATCGGTTGTGGAAAGACTTTAAAGACATGCACACTTACACATTATTGGAACCATACCACTTTTAATATATCCAAATATACTATCATTGTAAACTCTTAACCCTATACGATATGATTTGGATCATAATGGTGTTGATACAATGCCCCCCCCCCCCCCCCCCCCCCCCCCCCCCCCGAATAACCTACATGAGTTGACTCTATTGTGTTTGCAAGACATTGCTGATAAGCAGTAGAGAGTTTCAACCAAAAAGTCGAATCATGTATGTTCTTCGGAGAAGGGTGGGGGCCTGAACCCCTGTGATTAGGTCATGCTGAACAGATCGATGTTTGATTATAATTATCTAAAATGATATTGGGAGTGGGGTAGGGGTAGAAGCGGGTAGTTTTTTTTTTATCATGATGTGAACTATGCACAAAATATGTGTGCGATGCATGCACAAGTGCTGGTTGTTGATATTTGTTTAATCTTATATTTAAGTTATAACATAAAGTTTTGACATTCCTTTATCAATTAATTTGTTACCCCCCCCCCCCCCCTACTCTTTATATTTTTAATCGAATTTGGATCTGATCATATGTAAGGGGCTTGATAAACTATTTTGTTTCTTTTTAAAAAACGAATGTTAGCCAATGTTATATAGTTGGCCTTATAACTGGAATGTGGAACATTGTCAATATATTGTGCTTTCATGGTTCTTTCTGATTTCCATGATAAATTACCTACCCAACACTATGAGGTTTTTAATTATATTTGTGGATGTGCTAATCTTTCCACAACCGAATTGACCAGTTAAATGAAATTACATGCATGATCCGCTTTGGCTAGACTTGATTACTATGATCGGTATTCTCTTCCCTTTTCGTGTAGCTAATGGTATTCGGAAGACCTCGTCTCGGGTTTTCTCATTCTAAAAATAGTTGGCTGCGACAGAAATATTCGAACATCACAACTTCCGTTCGTTATAGTCAGAAATGAGAAGTAGCGAGGTTAAAACGATGAAATTGAGCGATGTAAAGTAGTTATTGCGCACCAAATAGCGATGCATTTAATCCACGAATCATCAGTAGATTTAGAATGACCGTTCTTTTCAGTTGGTATGTGCATTATTGGTGGTTTTTTTCGATAGGATTTCTCAGCGAGGTGTAGATTTTTTCAACATGTCGCTGGCTGAGTTGCACACCTTGTTCATATATTATGACCGGTGATATGACATTTTTAAAAACGGTTTCTATGCGAGATTTGTGTATTCCATTGAAATAGATAAACTCTGAAGTTACATATTTTATCAAAAATACGTCCGAAATACCCAAGGAATTGAACATTTAAAAATAAAAGAAGGGGGGTACCGGAAGTCCTGTCCACAAGCACCTGTGATTGAAATTAGGTAACGCTGCTTTTAAATGCAAGAACACAATAACCAATAGTGTGTTTAAACCAACCACTTTGATATGCACAATATTTCCCATATTTTGCCGAAATTTCAATAAATTAAGAATTCTTTGCTTTATCTCACGTATGTATCAACAAACATGTGTGCTCAAAATCGGAAATGAAGTGCCGGTGAACATATGAGTCTTCTCGCTATCACAAGCCGGCTCAAAAAACCATGACATATTTTGATAAACATTCAATATTTCGGGAATTGGTATTTGCCTACAACTATGCGGGCCGGAGCCTGTATTATAACCTGCAACCAATATCATCTCTATATCTAGTTTCAATAGGAAAGCTTAATTATCGGGAATGGAAATCATGCCACACCGGCGCAATAAACACATGTGTGTATTGCAATAGAAGTGATTGTTAAATAGAAATCAAGGACAACTACGTGATATGAAAATAGTTTATCTAACCATTGAGACAATCACAAACATAGGCTATTCTCTCGTTGAGTTAACATTTCAGAATGGGTATTGATTTTTATTTGAGGTTAATTGTTTCCAACCTTTCAGTTATAATCTAATATTATGAAGTTTGAAGTTGTCAAATATTGTTTGGCCACACACTTGGACTTACGGATTTTACGTAATGACGTCATTCTCGACGTTACGTGTTAAAAAAAATTCATACCGTAACATAATTGTTAAACTTGTTTTGTAATTATTTATTGGCTGTTAAACATTTAAATTGGCCTAAAATGATGAGATGCACAGTCATCGTATAATTCTTTTATAAAAGATAATTAAATTGAAATAATCTTTTATCAAGAAATTTGGTGATGGTACGGAAAATGAAATTTCCCCCGTTTAAGAACTTAAAAACTTAGATTTGCGCTCAAATTTGAACAGAGATCAAGGCTGTTTATATCATACAGGAAATCCCATAAGATAATTGTTCCTCTGAAAGATTATGATGATAATTGTACATTGCTTTTAAGAGGTTGCTAGTTAAAATATGCATTGTGACGGTAAGACATCAATGCTACGGTACAGAATAACAGACTGATTAACAAACTGAGATATTCTATCAGGGAATTTTCTATGAAAGAAATTGTCAAATAATTCAACATCACACATTAATTCTCAACTGATCAAAATAACAGAATTTAACTCATCTTTTAGTTCATATCTCAGCTTCTATACATTAATCAAATAAGTCCGATCACCAAGCACACTCAATCGCATTCATATACATTGTATACTCCAACAGTTGCACGAATTCTTGCTTGGGTGCATGTCCAATTTCTACATTTCATTTTGATACATGTTTCTATAGGCTCATAATCTCTACTGAATCATAGTCTACACCCAAAATTGTACCTGGGTAAAGTTTTCTATCAGACTCTACAACGCACCACTTCCCTCATTTTCCCAAGTCAAGGGTTTCTGATATGATCCACTCCATATAAACATATATGGAGCGCAGCGTATCAGAAACAATTGACTTGCGAAGATGCACTTCCCTATAAGTTCTGCACCTCCATCTGTAACCTTCATTATCTTGCTATCTTGAGAATCTGATGCTTACTCCTCCTCGGCATGTGATATCACCTCTGGTATATCCTGTCCAGAGTCCATGTTTGCCCAACTCTTTATCTTGTATTCCTTACAGGAGTTTTAGATTGATCACTGTTCGTTATCTTCACCTTTTCATTCTGCTGTCACATTTCCATTACAACTTATGCCAATTTCTGTAGATTCCTCTGATTCATTGCGTTCTTGAATAATTTCATGAAAAACGTGTTCAGAGGGATTGAAACAAGCACATTTGGCTGGACAAAACAGGACAGATACATGTAGCTTGTATGTTATACATTTTTTCATTAGCTGCCGGTTTTACCATTGCTATGCAGATTGGCTGTTTTCTACGGTAATGTTGACTTATCTTTATATATATATATATATATATATATATATATATATATATATATATATATATAACAAGTAGTAAGAACCCTTACCCTGTGAGATCATACATTCTTAGACTTACATAATATTCTGACATGGGCCACTGCACCAGATTTAAGCTTTTGAAACCATAGGTCTAATTCATGTATTTCTTTTTCTGTTTCAGCAAATTCATGTGATTTTATGGGTTTTTTTAAAAACCCTATATATTTGCCATTTTGAAAAAATTTCCAATTATAATATCAATTTTATTAACTTAATTGAAAGAATTTCCATACCGTCACAACATAGATCCGTACCGCTATTGTTACTGATGTGACGATATGGAGTGTTGCGGTATGGATATTTTCTTACATTATCCCATATATATTTTTCAAATCATGTCCTAATTTAGCAATTCTTGTTACTTTGGAAATTAATTGAATGAATGTGTCTATATCGTTGTTTGCTAGGGACTATTTAATCAAATTTAAACAAAAATCAATGAACGGTACAGATAACGTTAATTAACCACAACTGAAGAAAATGTACTTATTTGCTGCCTTCTTGCATTCACTGGTAACCATCATTCAGAAAGTATTACATGTGTTTTAATATGACATAAAATGTTGCAGTGTCGGGAAATATGTCAATGAAGTTCATGGGTGTATCATAAGTGCAGAAAATAGAAGCGTTACGGTATGGAACATGTTTTGATGGACAAAATATTTTCTTTCAAAAATAATTCCATGAGTGGTTTTCCCCACAATGTATTCCATGCATTCAATTAGTTTTCTTTAGAAAATAAGTAAAAAGTTTAAATTACATTATTTTCCAAACCTTTCTAAGAAATATATTCAAAATTCCAACACTAACTTAATATAGGAGATTACCGTCACGTCATTGTAATGAGGTAATTGGGCAATTAACATTGATTAATTTTGAGTTGTGTTGTTAGACCAAACGGATTTATATTTTTTTTTTCTAGTAAGCTTTTGAAGTGTAGACACAGAATCAATTCAAACTTTTAAGACACATCGTAATAATTTGAAAAAAATCACATCGAACAATATTTTGCCAGTTTGTGAATGAAATGAAAGAATCGCCCACATACCAAACAATATCATGTTCAAAATTACTTCAACAATGTTTCTCATTGAAATGGAACAATGAGTAAATTTCTAGGTTTGGTTTTAGAAATTCATTTAATATCAGATAAGGTTTTAAAATTCTGTAAGCGAATCTAGTTACTTTGAGACAGTGTTTAAACATTACCATTGTAATTGTTCATCCTTTAAATAGGATCTGTACAATATTGCTATATTTTTGTTCTGCATTCCTCCTGTTGACACATATGGTCATAATGTTTGAACAATTTCTGAGATTGATCACTATTCATAATATTCGCCTTTCATATAATGCATGAGTAAAGGCAATCACAGAAAGACCGGGAGGATTGCAATATACATATAAGTTATCAAATGATGTTTATGACAAATGAGATGAATTTGGCTTCCCTGTCGTCAGCTTTCTGAATTTCATTATTATCATCATGTGTCGATGCAAACAAGAGTGATCAATTTCATAAATCCTATCAAGAATGCAAAATTAAGAGAAGTACACATGGGAACTTTTAGATTATTAAAAAAAACTCAACAGTCTGAGAGAAATTCGAAATACGTTCAACATTTCATAGAGGGGGGGGGGGGGGTCTTATCGTAAGACGTTTTTTTAAGAAACCACGAAATCGGTTCTTGTGAAATGAAATTATCTTTTGCTGATGTCGCTACTGCACAATACTGGAATTGAGTAGTTTAAAGAAACGCTAATATGCAGTACCACCCCATGTGACGTCATACGATTTTGCAAAATCAATGATTTATTTAGATTTATACATCATGAGAACATAAATTTTGTTAGAGTCTTTTCCAATGATTATTGTTAAAATTTGAATTATTTCAAAACTTTAATTTATATATGGAAAGTCAATGATACATGTATGTCTCAAAATATTAAATCTAAGGGCATTAGGAGGAGTAAGCATCCCCTGTTGACCGGTCACACCCGCCGTGAGCCCTATATCCTGATCAGGTAAACGGAGTTATCCGCAGTCAAAATCAGTGTGCCAAGAACGGCTTAACAATCGGTATGATAACAACTGATATTTAATGATGTTCAATTGTATCAAGATTATTTAGTGTTGTGCATTCGTAAAAGCAAAACTGATCAATTTAGACAGGGGAACGAGGTGCTTATATCCAAAGGATTAACATCCGCTTGTCTAGTTAACATGTATTTAAGATATTCGTCTCTTATGGGTGATGTCGCAGACAATAATTCATTCTTATTCAGACCAAGCTTAGGTCTAAAGATAAGTGTAAACTTATTTACAAAACTCAGGTGGGGTCATTGTGGCTGCAAACTCTAGTGTGGATGAGAGGTGCCTAAAGAGGTATGGTAGATGGAAAACAGATGTAGCAAAGGATGGATATATATTAGATTCTTTGGAAAAGCGTTTGTTGGTCTCTAAAACACTGGGTTTGTAACAGTAATATTCGGCACAGCCCTTTCTTTGGTTTGTTTAATGCACGTACGGCTGGCTGTCGGGCAATATATAGTGTGTTGTATTCATTTTATAGGGAGCAAGGTTTATACTTATAATTTCCCGCGTTTCGATAGTATAGCGGGAAAATGTTGTATTCACTATGTCTATTTAAAATAGTATAGCCTGTATAGTGGCATGATCCATTAAATGGTATTCAGGTTCTGACCAATAGAAATGCTTAGTAAGGGGTTTTTAAGAGCTGGTTTTGTTAAAATATTCAGCTCTAGTCGCCGTTCTGCAAGGGTTTGTTTAAACAAACTTTCATAACTTAAAACTGACATGAATTAATAAATACGTACACCTTCCTCATCTTATCCGCCATATTTCTCTCAGGTAGCCTAATTTACTCTACCCGGATATACCCCAAATGTGATTGTCACACCTGAGTGATTTTTCTAGGTGGACTCGACCAGTGCACATCTCCGATAGTAATATATAGGGAATGCGAAACAAATAAAAACACATTTTAAAACATTATGCTTTGCTCAAAATTACAAAATATTTATTGTATACCAATGCAACATTCCCAATTTTAGATAATTTAGAAAAAAACTGCCAAAAAAATCTTTTCTTGCATACTTGCAAGTGCACGCAAGTATTTGCAGTTTCTTATGAAATAAATGCGGAGAAATCATTTGCCAATTACATACTGATAGAATGGAATAAGCAAAGAGCATAAAATATATTATTTATATCAATTCTTGCAAAATACAGGTCCATGCCATATGCATAATATGTAATGCACATGGAATATTCGCCAAAAAAAACGTATCAAATACGGACGTCTATTCAACAGGTATCGGAGATGTGCACTTACCGAAAATATTAGATTCTCTTTATTCTGATAAATCCACGAAACAAAATAATAGACTCCATTTGTATCTCGTTAGAACTTTACAACACGTTGTCATTCCATTATACAGACTGCGACACACTTCACCCGTGCCAAACAGGGTGTCTTCAATCATGGGAGATGTCAAGAGTCGACAAAATTTCCTGTATTGAATGCTTGTCTTGTCGAGGTTTTGCAGTTTATAGAAATCGGGAATCTAATCATATACACTGAGCATCTGGTTGGATATATTGCGTGCTCAATTCCAAATTTATCGATGATCATATACAAACCTGGATATACAATTGCAAATAAGGGAATAATGATCGAAAACATACATCAGTTTGAAAATGGGGTATTACATTTGCAATCCATAATGAACAGTTGATTACACAAAGACACATATAAAAGGAAATATATAAACGAAAGTATAGTTTTATTGTCTCTTTTGGAACCACATAATTATTTACGGTCTCTGTATGTCCATATTCATTGATTGAACGAAAGAAAGAGAGAGAGAGAGAGAGAGAGAGAGAGAGAGACTGTCCTACTTTGATATACAATATATCATTTCACAGAAGGAAAGACAATTGATCACTGATATAATGGTAAACTTACAAGCATTAAAAATTTCCAGCTATTTAAAAATTTGTGATTGACAATATATTGAAAACTTACAGGAGTTGATGCTTATAATTGAATTCATTACAAATTTTTAAAAAGAAATTAGTTTAAACTGTGCATGTAGAAAATACTGACTTTGTATGTTAAAATAACGGAAAAAAGTAAATTGTCAAAAAAGTTGGGAGAGCAGACCAGTCCAGCCTCCCTGCCCACCCCAAAACCCTGTATACGTGCCTGAAACAACATATCAATTCGTGTTGAAGGAAAGGTGCATATTTGCATTTCATTAAATTCCAAAGAACCTCGAATTTATGTGTTCCCCTATTAATTATTTTGTATGCCAGATTCGTTCCCAAATTTATTGATATCTAAATCGGCATATGAATCCGGATATAAATTATATAATGTTTTTTCGTGATCATATAGATATCGATACTAGAAAATGTTTATACTATTGCCTTTTTGCATATCCTACTAATGCATTGCAGTAGATTGACACTGTATCATATCAAATAAAACATCAACACGAATTTTACTGATTTATGAATACTAACATCTTATCCAATACATTTGAATTTGAAATTTTGACGTACAGTGGTATGTCTATTTTCAGAATATATCCATTGCGCCAGATCTAGGAAATGAAAATATTTATGAATAAATTACACTCAAGCCTGAAAGTAATCATTATGGCATGTTACAGAAACGTTAAAACACACATATATGCTATAGTCCTGCAATGCATGCATGCGATTTTTCTGAATACATGTATTTATGTATTGGCGAATGAAGTTCCTACGCTTAAAACAATCTTGGCCTTTATGCATTTTGTTTTGTGAATTTGGTTTACCATTCCTTATACTGTGTAAATGAAGGAAAATTTGGTAAAGGGTGCAATTCTACACCATACAATTAGTATGCATGCATGTGTTGAAAAGCAAAATGTACATGTAATAACCAGACATGTATCGTCGTTTTTCATGAGGGGGGGGGGGGGGGTACACAGGAACAAAATAAAATTGGAAAATTGGATTCTTCAAAATGTCTTGCCATTCAAAATAATAATTAAAAAAGATGAACGAAAACCCATACAAAGCAAGATGTTTTATCCGATTTTCAAAGTCCTAATGTGGGGGTGAAGGGTTAAAAGAGTCTTTTACTTTGACTGCCTCAATAATTTCCCCTACCCTTCATTCTCTTCAATCGTAGGGGGTGGGATGGGGTGGTTAGAGTCATCTACTATGAGCGCCTCATAATATCTTCATTTTCTTAATTAGTGGTGGTGTGCATGGGCGGATCCAGGAATTGCGGTTACGGGGGGGGGGGGGGCGCCACTGTATTAGGCAGGGGGTCTGGGGCCGCCTTGAGGCCCCCAGTGGGTCCAGCTCCTTGATTTTACAGATTTTATAGGGCCTAAAATATGTCTCCTATTAAGTCATTTGTACTATATTTTATCATTTTTAATAAGGTGAAATTAATAAAATGACGCACATCTTAAGGGTTTTTAGAAAGAAATTAAGTTCTCATAGTCAAGTAATTCAAGAAATCAAAAGATTTTGTCATTTATTTCTCTGGGAGTGGAAGAAATTATTGCTTCTTCTAGTACATTTTTCTAAACAAGATACCACGATTTACATAAAAAATTTGGGGGGCGCCGGTTGCGCCCCCCTTAAATCCGCCACTGGTGTGTGTCTTATCATATCAGAACTTTCAAGCTAGGGTCAAGTTGGGGGGGGGGGTTGTCACCCAATATATCTTTTATTTGCATTAATATAACAAAAAATAAAAATGGGTATTGTTATCAAAAGTGGGAGACAGACACTCTTGTCCCCTCCCTTTGATTCTATTTGCTTGATAACGACGCATAATATGATAAACTCACTGATTACATATTGCATTAGTACAATTTGCGTCGACTTCAACGCAGAATGTAATAACGCAAAATGGCATATATGTATCAGACAGATCTATTGATCGCCAAATTAGCGTAATATGAAGTAATTGAAAATAACATTATTTAATGATATGTTTGATTTTTAATCATTGCGTGCTTTAAATGAATCAAATAAATCTGTATTATCAATTAATGAGAGCAATATTGAGTTACTGTTTTCTTATATTAAATTAACGATATCATTTGTCTTAATAAGAGCGCGATTAATACAAGATCATCGTTTGAATCTCTCTCTCTCTCTCTCTCTCTCTCTCTCTCTCTCTCTCATATCCCATACACTGGTACACTGTTGTATAAGCAAATTACATGTATATATGCATAAACAATTTATGTACCTAAATGATTTCCTGATTTATAGATCTGCAATATTCTGACCAGTAAATCATACGGTATAAGGATTCATGCACAATACAGGGTAAATATTATACTCTGATACTTCCCCTGGTTGAAGATAGCTGATCGGCACGTACGGGCTAAGTGTGTCGCAGTCGGTACAATTGACAATGTTGTTTACTGTTGGAATACAAATGGAGTGTATCGTTTTGTTTCATGGATTATGCTAATAAAGGGAGTTTACTACTTTGAGTATTTTTGACAAGTGTATACGTACATCTTCGGTCCTTTACAGATATTACGAGTAGACCCAGGTAAATAGTCGTCCGCATCCGATGCTTTTTCATGGCGAGCATACATGACCATGTCTTCTTTATACGTACAGTAGCATTTATGTATTTGCATTTTGCTTGAAGTAAGTGTGAATGGTATATATTTTATACCCTTTGCTTATTCCATTTCATCAATAGATAATAGATGAAATATTTATCCGCGTTTTTGTATAGTTTTGACATATTTATTACAAATGTACACACATTCACGTAAAGAAAAGGCATTCTATATTTATTTATCCAAAGCTTTTATAATGATTTACTACTGTACGATATGTTTATTGTAATTTTGAGCACTGTGTGGTGTTTAAAATCGTGATTTCATTCTTCTTGGTGTCCTATAAATTAGTATCGGAGATGTACGTGTTAACTGTCGAAGCTACCCGCACAGGTAAATCGAAGACACTGATGTGAAGTGAAACGTAGCAAAACTCGTCCCCTTATATACTATGCGAACCCTGATACAAAAAACAATAGAATATCCAACTAATATGGCGGATTAGCAGAGAAATATGGCGGACAAAAAGAATTATACTATATTTATTAATTCATGCCAGCTTTAATGTATATTGTTAATATTATTGGTATTTTGTGAGGTCAGTTAATTAACAAACTCCCTACATTTAGCGGCACTTGGCAACGGACGCAGGTTTTCTATAGTTTTTCATCGGTATATATCATCATTTTATCTCTAGTTTTTTTTCCTGGACGGCCATGAATTTCGTTTTTGCATGTATGTTGTCAAATTAAAATATTTCATACACAGTTTTCTTAACTTGTCATATGTAAAAGCAAAGCAATCGGTTATGTATGTGATCTATAATCATATAAAATAAATGGCGGCGTCCTGCACGTACGGCTGATTGTCAGGCAATATTATAGTGTGTTGTATTCATTTCATAGGGAGCAAGGTTGATGTATGCAGATACTCATGATGTTACGTTTTAGATCCGAAAGGAACAGACCAGTTTGTCCATGAAATATATCTTTTCTTTCCATTGATTTCTTTTTATATATACCGGTACTTCATTTATTGTCATTGTTATATCAATTTACCGTACATTGTAAGACACATATCAATACAACAGGACCTACTTAACCGCCTTGTTGAATACCACTCAGGCCGGGTATGGATTGATTGCTGAGTATTAAGTTCTATATGATAGTGAGAATAACTTACAGCCAACAGGTGTCATTGGGGATGTTGGTCGGTACTCTGGTCAGTCCTCTGTTGACACAGTTTACATAAGTCCCAGTACAGGAATTCGAAGGTTCACATTTACACTTGTCAGGACAGGCCTCCGCCCCCCAGCTGTACAGCAGGGAGAGAATTACTAATATCCACACGCCCAGCCGCACCATGTTGGTCTGGAGAGTATTGTTACTCACATAAAAGTTCAATTTTTCTTCCTGCTTGTAAGAACTGAATTGTCTCCGCCTCAAACACTATGACCTTGCATACATTACAAACAGCCAATTGTCCAATAGCACGGTCTCTCGCTACCCTCTGCATCAGAATATAATCTACAGACACAGTTTTATCAAATTTTGTGAATAAAAATGTCAACATTGACTTCAATGGTTAATTAAATACGTGAATCATACTAAGTGTCCTTTAATTAATTTTATTTTGTTGCTTGGTAGAAGTGGACAATTCACTATTGAATTAATTTTGTCTTTTATCACCGTCTCATGCTACCTTTTGCATCATATAAACAACAATACAAGATCTTGTATGACACCCCATATCCATGATTCGAATTGAGTATGTCCTTTACATACATCAACATTATATTTGTGTAGTGGAACTTTGTCCTGTAATTGTCATTTGAATCATATATGTTCAGTGTTAAGCCCTCTGGGCCCTAATTTGGAATAAATCAATCATAACTATATATTACTTCAGTTTATGATTAATTGATGGTATATTGTTTAACGTCGTTCTTGAGAATTGTTCACTCAGATGGGTTGCAAAATTTAGGCCTATGCTCGGCGCTTAATGTTTCTGAGCTGGAAGGGACCTTTCTCGTGCTACATTCGCTGTTACACGGGTCCTTGGGTTTTACGGTCTTATCAAATAAAGGGTACATAGGACCTATTCTAGGCCGGATCCTCACGGGAATTCAGTTTATGACGTAAATTCTTTTAATCGTGGAAATTTATCTGACTATACCAATAACAATCAACCAGACATTCGAATTTTGTCGTATAATCATTTGTTAAATAGTGAAAATTCGGGATACGGTTAGAAAGACAGAGTAGATGTAAATATTATTAATGATAAAGGTAGTTTGGATACATGTATCTTATTTATCAATGATAGATGTTGTATGAAGATGTGTATAAAAAGATGAAACTAACGAACAGCGACCAATCTCATAACTTCTATAACGAATACAAAATTCATCAGAGTTGGGCAAATAGGGACACTTTAACATACCAGAGGTGTATCATTATTAGTAATCAAGGCGTTTTTAAAAAAAAAAAAAAAATGAGACATTGCTGTTTACGAAAAAATAGATAAAAATGAAAAGTAATCTAATGAACGGATTTCAAAGATTCAACGTTTTCAGCGATAATTGAAACATAAACAAAAATAAAGAAGTAGACAGCCATTAAAAGGACTAATTTTGTAAAATAAAACATATACCAATAGAACGATCACAATAGTGATAGGAAGAGGGAATTTTCACCCCCTGACATTTCGCGACACTCCCACTCATATCTAGTCAGAAATAACTTTAATGTTATGTATTTTAGTTTTTGTTTTGACCTGTGGAACATTCACTGTTGTGTACGTACGACAATACGTTGGATTTCATTACTACCAGGTGCTCGCGGGCCGCGGCAGTCTAGTGGTTAGGGGTTTGTTTTGACATAGGCCCGCGGTCCAGGTTCCATTCGCACTCCAGGAAGTTTAGAACCTTAGAAGTTTGACGTGTGTAGTGACTGTTCCTTAGTTAAGAGCCGGGTACTAAGAAGAAATGCTACACGGGAGACATAAGCTGAAGATTTATAGCTGTCTGAGGAAAATATTGGGACAGACCAGAGAGTTACAGATCCACCCCTTATAAAAACCTCCGATTTACGGCGCAGAAAATATTTTGGGGGCAATCTCTCCCTTTCTCAGAACAAATGAAATCGTTTTGCATCAGTACAGATAAATGTACAAAACAGTTAGTAATGTAAAACTTATACGGTACCAATTTTGATGCACCAGATGCGCATTTCGACAAATAATGTCTCTTTAGTGATGCTGAAGCCTAAAGTTTGGAAATCCGAAATAACAATAAACTTGTAAGAACTAAAAAAAAAAAAAACAACAGAATGCCAAAGACTGAAGTCAAATTCGTCTAAGAATCAGAGCTATGCATGAGGGAGATTATCCTTAATTTTGAAGTGAATTTCTAAATTTTATCACAGCAATTAAATATCCATCCGTATTTTCAAGCTAGTACCGAAGTACTTAGCTACTGGGCTGTAGAGATACTCGGGGACTAACAGTCCACCAGCAGAGACCGCGACCCAGGGGTCGTAATGTAAAATTTATACGGTACCAATTTTGATGCACCAGATGCGCATTTCGACAAATAATGTATCTTCAGTGATGCTCAAGCCGCAATTAAATCGACGCTAAATTTAAAAACGTGTTTCCGTTTATTGTTTTCGCTTTGCTGTGCGATATGTTAACTAGGGATCGAATTAGAACATACTATTTGTCCATAGGCGGATCTGCTAATAGTAAATTTAGTGGTTTGTATAATGCTTTTTTTTTTTTTTTTTTTTTTTTTGCCTTGCATCTATTTTATGGATCTGATACTTCAAAATTGAGGGGGGGGGGGGGTGCGTGCGTGTGTGTAAACTAGAACAATAACCTCACCTTTTCAAACTTTATTCAAATGGACGAATTGTAGAATGTTAAAATGACTCTTCACTTTGAAGATTTGACACGGACGGACATGTAAGATCTAATCTTGCATTAATCAAAATGCTACAAGAGTTCGCTTGGCTAAATCCTTAAAATAAAACCACGGATGTTCGTACTTATAGCTGCTTATCAAAATACACGGAAGTTTGCTCTCCCCAACATAAGCTGCATTTCGTTGTATTTCGGATATGTGTTTCACCAGTGATTATGAAGTTGTGAGATACTATTTGCTACGCATTAAGTGGTAATGGTGTTTTAAAGGCTACTATAAAGCTGAAATGAGGAAAACAAACTTTATGTTTAAAAATACGTTCCTAAATGCAGCATGGAACAAATTTTTGGTTTGTTAAAGAAATTTGAAAATTATGGAGGATTTTTTTATTTATAGCCTATGGAAATCACTTTTGAGAGCTAAAAATAAATTTCATCAAACCTTAAGAATGTCACTGGAAACGAGAATCATAACAGAAATGGTTGATATGTATTTTAGAGATTTTATGTACACAAAAACAGGTGTTATCCAAGAAATTGTTTATTACCAATAACCATTTTTAAACTCATAGACATAATATTCGTCATTGTTTTAGCAGTTAGCGGTTACAAAAAAGAGAATTTAGTTTTATTGATTGAAGCGCGTTTATGCATGGACATCTCTGCATAATTTAACTCTTATCCTTTTTTTGTTTATTAAAAAAACAACATATTACAATCCACGTCAAAATTGTTTTTGAAGGAATTCATTTCGAGAATAAACATATATGTAATCTTCAATCCATCTCAAGTTTAGATCTATCTTAAAATGCCAAAGTTGAAATACCCAAAGCGACCTCTACAATATAGAATTCCTTTGGTATTGTTTTTTTTTTTTTTTTTTTATTCAACGGATACTTATATTCAGATGCATAGTTCTGATATCCACAGATGTTATTTGAACAAAAGACTTGATTTCATTTAAAAGCATTTAGCCTATATATAGCACACAATAACATGTAGGAAAACAGAAGAAGACATTGTTGAGGGCGATCCTTCCAATCTAACCATAGGTCAAGAAAGATTTCTAGAAGACATCACAGTAAATCAGAAACGATTTGTCTTTTGATAAGTATATCAGAAGGGGGGGGGGGGGTAGCGTGAAACTTCGTTTACATTAAAAGTATATCAAAAAAAGAATGTTTCATAAAGGATTTTGAATTCAAGTGATCGATCACATAATGCAAAACGCGTCCCAACCTATTCATAGTCGGCGTCATCACTCAAAGCAGATGATTGGATAACTTGGGGTGTCAATCATTTTAGCGCTGGTTGAATAGTTCCTCCAACTGGAAGTGTAAATCTGTAAATAATCAATATAATCACGAGGGAGAGACAGAGAGAGAGAGAGAGATGACAGCATCCTGTGGAAATTTTGTTAAAATCTTCCTGGTACGAGTTGTCACACTACAATATAGGTTGCGGTTTTCAAGTTGGCTAAGGGATTTATATCTGGATTTGGGAAAGCCAGAAATCGATCAATTGTGTTAGAGTCAAAATCATTTTGTTTTAATACTTTATTTTACTCAAGTTTACAGACGAATTCAATGGTAATAAGGTTGCAAATAAATCCACGCCTTTGTCATTTTCTATACTGTAACATTTATTTATACCTATCACAGGATCACAGAGTGTAATGAGAAGCAAATGTAGATAAAACACAATCTACAAACCACAACAGCAGGTTCAAGGAAACATCATTGTAAAAGACATTTGGGGTTAATAAATAAATTTTCATTTAGATTTATGCTTCAACAAGTTAAAACCTTCGTCCCTTTATGTCTCTAGTCCGCACCTTTGCATACATCTGAAACACATATACTGATCACTTTAATGCACCTCTAGTCCGCACCTTTACATACATCTGAAACACATATGTACTGATCACTTTAATGCACCTCTAGTCCCCACCTTTACATACATCTGAAACACATATGTACTGATCACTTTAATACACCTCTAGTCCGCACCTTTACATACATCTGAAACACATATGTACTGATCACTTTAATACACCTCTAGTCTTCACCTTTACATACATCTGAAACACATATGTACTGATCACTTTAATGCACCTCTAGTCCGCACCTTTACATACATCTGAAACACATATGTACTGATCACTTTAATACACCTCTAGTCCCCACCTTTACATACATCTGAAACACATATGTACTGATCACTTTAATGTACCTCTAGTCCTCACCTTTACATACATCTGAAACACATATGTACTGATCACTTTAATGCATATGTCATAGGCCCCATACATAGCCTTCTTGGAATTCCTTGGTTGTGTTTAGTGAAGTTGCTGTTGGTTAGTTTAATTTTTTGTGGTCATTTGTTTTACAGTCAAAGTTTAACACTCCTTGTCCTTAAGTGAGAGGAAGGTGCTACATGTTATTGCAGACCCTGATGAAGACTTTTTGCACACACTTACCCTTATTTTCTGGAAAGTAGTTCATTCATTGTTTACTTATCCTTATTGTTTAATGTAAATTGATTTGCTCTGTCTGTCTTACCGAATTTTTTAAGAAACATTTATCTTACTACACTGATTATCAACTGAGAAAAAGGCAAGATCAATACAGAAAGAATATACTTTTCTTTTGAGTTTAATGATTTCATAAATCAATGGTATATAAATTGGTGGATGGATGAAGTTACATTTGTTTTAAAACCAGAGTATTTGATTGATTGATTGATTGACTCAAAGGGAGCAATTAATTTTGATTTTAAGGTATTCCATGTATAATGAAAGGATAATGAACAATTTTGAAGGATTTAGATCAACATAAATGTTTATCGTTAAATAATGATGAAAGTGAAGCAGATGAAATTCACATGACTGGTAAATGATTAGAAGCTGATCTTTTTGCACTTAAGACTTTTTGGAAGAGTTGTCTGCCCTTTGTAAAAATAAGAAAAATCTAATTTTCTAAAAATGTGTGTGGTTAATGATTAATTTTATTTCATATTTTCATTAAGAGAAAGTCTATGAAACTTTCTACATAGAGATTTGTATGAAAATATAATTTCTATTTAAAATATTGTAATAAAACATGCTTTTCCCATATACTTCAATGTTAAATTCTAGGTGAAATAAATCAAGCAGGAAACAAAATTTTGAAAATTCCTATATGGTGGATTATTTTTATTTGATGAACCCTTCAAAATGATACAAAAATTCCACCATCCATTTATAGATATGAAATATGGTCATTATACATTGAATACCTTAAGCTGGCTCATTACACCAGAATTTATTTAATGCCTCGTTGAAACACGTCGTATGAAGTATGATTTCACCATCGAAAGATTGATACAAGCTTTCAATTATTTTATATGATTTCTTCCGGAATGATAGAAAATGGTGTTTTGCTTGCAAAAATGAGAGATTGTTTATAGAGTCCAAATTTCGCTGTGAATTGATGGATGATATTAATATCTCATAAAGTATAATCAAACGACTCAGATAGACCTTTTAAGTGCTTAAATAAAACATATTTGTGAAAATTGAAAAACTTTATTTGTTAATATTTTTAAATCTACAACTAAAATCTACAAGACCCTTTTCAGTTAGAACAAAGATTTATTAGACAAATGTATTTTCAAAAAAAATTGAAATGAAATGATAACAATTCAGAAATATTACGATTTTTCAAATTTCAATAAAGTCCGATCAGAATTATAAAACAGGTGTGAGAAAATATTGTAATCAGACAACTACAATCTCTTGATGTAAGATTGTTTACAAATTATACGAATTAATAAACGAAACTAATTTCTTGATGAAAAGTGCTAAAATTAATAGCAATATGATTATAAATGTTTGAGAGTTGCTGAACTAGTAGTATGTAAAACTTGTACGGTACCAATTTTGATGCACCAGATGCGCATAGGATTCTTGACACTTCGAAAATGCGTATGAAACACAAGATAATCTTGATGTCCCCCCCCCCCCCAAAAAAAAACACACCGGGTCCAATATTATGCAACTCTGACATAATCAATGCAATAGAACTGAATCATGACTTGTTGGAATATTAATAACATGTATGTTTATGAATCATTCGAAATGCAGGGGTTTATCTACTAGTCCGTGGTATGATTTGGCATCTAACATGTGCTAAAGACACATGCTACAAACAAAATGTGTTCGACAACAAAGAAAATAAAACCTAAATTTCCGTTTCTATAAGTATAATGAGTACAGTTAACTTTATAATGCATTCCTCTTATTTCTCAATCAAGTCCAAAAACAGTGGTGATATTTTCCATAGAGTGAGATAGGGGTTAATATATTGCAGTTTTTGAACATCATAGAAAATTTACAAGTCCCTTCTCTATGTTTAGGGATTTTATACATGTGTCTGTACTTATCACAATCAAACTAAGCCAACTGGTATAAATCATCCTTTGTGTGTATCAAGTGTCTTTAAACTAGCTTCAAGTTGCGTAGTTTCCGAGCCGTGAGAGTCCACCACTTGTGTCAATTGTTCCTTAACAAAAATAGCATTCTAGTGTATAGTGTATCGACTTTTGAATAAGTATACTAAATCTGCACTGTGAATATCATATATGTGTTGTTAACATATAAATGTACTCTTTTTGACTTTCAAATAAGTATGCTAAATCTGTACTGTGAACATTTTATATGTGTATTTTGTTAACATCATCATATTGATATCTGGAGTATTGACTTTTAGATAAGTGTGTTAATCCTGTACTGTGAACATTTTATATGTGTATTTTGTTAACATCATCATATTGATATCTAGAGTATTTACTTTTAGATAAGTGTGTTAATTCTGTACTGTGAACATTCTACATGTATATGTGTATTTTGTTAACATCATCATATTGATATCTAGAGTATTGACTTTTAGATAAGTGTGTTAATTCTGTACTGTGAACATTCTACATGTATATGTGTATTTTGTTAACATCATCATATTGATATCTGGAGTATTGACTTTTAGATAAGTGTGTTAATTCTGTACTGTGAACATTCTACATGTGTATTTTGTTAACATCATTATATTGATATCTAGAGTATTAACTTTTAGATAAGTGTGTTAATTCTGTACTGTGAACATTTTATATGTGTATTTTGTTAACATCATCATATTGATATCTGGAGTATTAACTTTTAGATAAGTGTGTTAATTCTGTACTGTGAACATTTTATATGTGTATTTTGTTAACATCATCATATTGATATCTAGAGTATTGACTTTTAGATAAGTGTGTTAATTCTGTACTGTGAACATTCTATATGTGTATTTTGTTAACATCATCATATTGATATCTGGAGTATTGACTTTTAGATAAGTGTGTTAATTCTGTACTGTGAACATTTTATATGTGTATTTTGTTAACATCATCATATTGATATCTGGAGTATTGACTTTTAGATAAGTGTGTTAATTCTGTACTGTGAACATTTTATATGTGTATTTTGTTAACATCATCATATTGATATCTAGAGTATTAACTTTTAGATAAGTGTGTTAATTCTGTACTGTGAACATTTTACATGTATATGTGTATTTTGTTAACATCATCATATTGATATCTAGAGTATTGACTTTTAGATAAGTGTGTTAATTCTGTACTGTGAACATTCTACATGTATATGTGTATTTTGTTAACATCATCATATTGATATCTGGAGTATTGACTTTTAGATAAGTGTGTTAATTCTGTACTGTGAACATTCTACATGTGTATTTTGTTAACATCATTATATTGATATCTAGAGTATTAACTTTTAGATAAGTGTGTTAATTCTGTACTGTGAACATTTTATATGTGTATTTTGTTAACATCATCATATTGATATCTAGAGTATTAACTTTTAGATAAGTGTGTTAATTCTGTACTGTGAACATTTTATATGTGTATTTTGTTAACATCATCATATTGATATCTGGAGTATTGACTTTTAGATAAGTGTGTTAATTCTGTACTGTGAACATTCTATATGTGTATTTTGTTAACATCATCATATTGATATCTGGAGTATTGACTTTTAGATAAGTGTGTTAATTCTGTACTGTGAACATTTTATGTGTGTATTTTGTTAACATCATCATATTGATATCTGGAGTATTGACTTTTAGATAAGTGTGTTAATTCTGTACTGTGAACATTTTATATGTGTATTTTGTTAACATCATCATATTGATATCTAGAGTATTGACTTTTAGATAATTGTGTTAATTCTGTACTGTGAACATTCTACATGTATATGTGTATTTTGTTAACATCATCATATTGATATCTAGAGTATTGACTTTTAGATAAGTGTGTTAATTCTGTACTGTGAACATTTTATATGTGTATTTTGTTAACATCATCATTTTGATATCTAGAGTATTAACTTTTAGATAAGTGTGTTAATTCTGTACTGTGAACATTCTACATGTATATTTGTATTTTGTTAACATCATCATATTGATATCTAGAGTATTAACTTTTAGATAAGTGTGTTAATTCTGTACTGTGAACATTTTATATGTGTATTTTGTTAACATCATCATATTGATATCTAGAGTATTGACTTTTAGATAAGTGTGTTAATTCTGTACTGTGAACATTCTACATGTATATGTGTATTTTGTTAACATCATCATATTGATATCTAGAGTATTAACTTTTAGATAAGTATGCTAAATCTGTACTGTACATTTTATTTGTGTATTTTGTTAACATTATAAAATGTTTATTCGGTATATACATGCACACAAACATACATATATAAATACCAAGGATAAATCAGGAAAGCTCGAAAGCTTATTTCCAATGGGGTCCTTTGATGCACGGATGTTTGCGCTAGGGGGTCATTTATGTGGAGGGAAACCGGAGTACCCAGAGGAAACTCACATGTCCGAGCGGGAATCCGAATCACATACAACCACTGCTGATCACGGGAATCGAACTCGGATCGCAGCTGTGAGAATTGAGAGCAGTGCCTCTGCGCTACCCGGACACCCTTAATAATATTAATGTATAGTGTACATGTTTTGACTTTCAGATATGTATGCTAAATCTGTTCTGTGAACATTCTGTATGTGTTACTATTTTGCATCTGGTATATTACAACGGAAATTCACAAACATGTAATAAATATTCATTTATTTGAGAGAAAAAGACTTCGAACTGAAATGTATACCCCTCATCGCAAAACATTGATAGTATGATAATATGAACATATTTTTATCTGAACACAAATGAAAGGCGAAGATAACGAACAATGATCAATCTCATAACTCCTATAAGCAATACAAAATAGAGTTGGACAAACATGGACCCTTGGATATACCAGAGGTGGGATTAGGTGCCTAGGAGGAGTAACCATCCCCTGTCGACCGGTCAAACCGCCATGAGCCCTATATTTTGATGAGGTAAACGGAGTTATACGTAGTCAAAATCGGTGTGCCAAGAACGGCCCAACAATCGGCATGAAACACGTCAGACAGCATTTGGCCCAATGACAGGCTGTATCGGCAAACTAGATCGTTATAACGACCATAGAATTTGCGAAATGCTGATTTTAAACGAGACTGTTGGAACCCCTGCACCATCAACTTGTTTGTCAGTAGCCTGCTTCGATTTAAAAACTGACCATGCGCAGAGCAAGCTCTTGCGTATCGAATCAGTTGAGAGATGTAAACACCATATGCAGGTGATAATGGAATATTGCTACATAAATATTAGCCTGGTACCCGAGGCCTTCCGATGTTCAAAGAACGAAGGCCAGGCATCGGATGTCGAATGGATTCTTCCACTGATCAAAATCCAATATGGCGGACTCAATGGTAAGTAATGGGAATGTACGTAAATGAGCGTATCATGGCTTGATTAGCTGTGTCACTTTCGATTTTATGTCATTAATTGCCAGAGACAGACCTTAGGAAATGTATAATACTTGGTTTTCCATGTGACACGCTTGTTTGATATAGTCTTATCTCTTTGTTTTCAAGTAAGGAGGTGATTCATCAACTCGCATATTTTTCACGTGTGTTAAATTAAATCTAACCGTGTCACTTCGTATTTTCTACTATTGATGGGTTGTATTGGGTTGCTGGCGAAGATACATACTGAGTTTTATAGATGACACGCGCCAGTTTTCTTATTTTAAACCGACAATTTCAGATCGAATTTCCTCGACTCATTTTTGGATAATTTTTTATTACATATAGATCTAATGACGTGCTTTACTTTGATAAGACTATAGGCTATAGCTGAAGTTTATATGATGACTTTCTTGTGCGATGATAGGGGTGTTTTAAGCTTTTATTGGACTTATAGTGTACAATTTTACAGATTCTCAATATTATGTATATTAATCGTTTTAATTTCAGATGAATTTCCATACATATGGAAAGAAGAAACACATGATAGTAGATGAAAAAACACCCTCATACATAATGCTTCATGAATATGCAAAACCATGCCAACAGGTATAATAAGATATATATATTGCTTGTGTAGCAGTTAAGGCTATTTATGCATTTTATAATTCAGTAACATGGTGTCTGACAATGTAATTATTTAATTCTTATGTTGACCTGCCAACTTTATGCTTGATCCAATAGGCTTGATTTAAAGTTTCTGTTGTTACTTTGGTTTACTTTGAATATTCTTCAGATTTCAGCAGGGGTCACTAACAATTTCATTGTCAACAGTTACTATTCCTCACTGATTCACTGTCCTGTTTGTCTAAAATTATATTTGTGTGTAGGTCCACAATTTTTATATATTGCCAAAAGTTATACATTGAGGTATTCTATTTTTGCGTTAGCATTATATTTTGCATTTGTTTGTAACTCAAATTCTTTATCTTCTTTATGAGAGAACTGAGTTCATACACTTAAATTTAAAAATCTTAGGCTGTAGTAGCCAGGAATTCTGTATCACAACAAAAACAAATTTTACATAATGTGAAGTACACAATATGGCACTATAGTAACATTTCATTGTTATGCTTTTGCACAAACTCATTGTACTGCTTGGATTTGATAATAAAATCACACCTGCTAAAGCTTCAAGAAAAAATGTAGAAGATCACAATCTGGAGAAACCCAAGACATTCATCCCCCAAAACAGAGTTTTGCATTTATGTTTCTCTCACTGTATTGCAAATTTCAAGATAGTTTTCAATACATTAAATTTGTGGTACTTGTGTACCAAATTAATGACTCTTAATATAGTTTTGTGGAAAAGGGAAAAGAAAGATAACCAGATTGATCTCTTTATTTCACCGTGTAGTCTACAGACTCCAGATGGAAAAAGACAGAGAAAGAAATTCTAAAGGGGTATTCAAGGACCCATCCTCCTCCACACTAATTCATATTGGAAGGAATTAACATCCAACTTGAATGAAGAATTACAGACTTCCAGAACAGGTTAACAACAAAATCAATTTGTTACAGTCTGTTATTTCAAGTTTCCCACCTCTTACAGCAATAACAAAAACAATTATTTCTGGCATCTAAAGGTGTGAGGAGTTTTTCATATTCTAAAATATGTTCTATTTGTTAGTGGAAGAAATTCAATCCCAAATTGATTATATTAGATACTGACAATTTCTGTATTGATAAAACACAATAGTGAAAAGTGCATGATTTTTTTGTATGGAATGAACTGACCTGCCTTGTTTTATTTCATGTGCATCATGCAGACCCTTTAAAAAAGGAGAAGCCAGATCTTCAGAAGACTTCCTTGAAAATGAGAATTTTTTGAGTGGAAGTGAAGAATATGGGATGCATACAAGCAGACATCAGCATTCCCTCCCTCTTGTTTGTGTAAGTAAAACCTTCATGAATATAAAACTTTAGATGAAAAGGGAAATATATTGACATTCAAAATTCACAGTTGGTTGTTCATCTTCTGCAAAAATTACAGACTTGTTTCATTATTTATCTATGATAAAATACATGTAACGACATAATTAATATTTATGATATATGTGCATTGTGTATTACTACTATTCCTGATCCATATCAATGCAAATCTTTTGTGATATTGTTTTTAATTTTTAGATCAGAGGTGAGCTTTTTGAGAAAGACTTATGGAGGAAGTTTGAGAGTGTCAGTTCTCAGATCAAGAAGTTAGCTAACAGTAGGAGGAGTAGTAATTCATTCCACTGTATGGTCAGAGAAATATATGACATAAAAGACCCGAAAAAGGAGATTTGGCATTGTTTCATGTGGAAATTGGAGAATCTTTGAAATGGATACATGCAACACATACATGTTTCAGTTACTTGGGGATAAAACTTATGAGGAATTTTGCTAACTTTCAGATGGGAATGTGTTGCACAAGAAATGCTTGATCACAACCTTCTTTTATTAGAAACCTTTTCTATACAAATAATTATTTTAAATGAAATTTAGCTATTTCATTAGACTAGTAAACATGTTTTCTGTGCAAGTGTGTGTCTTTGACATTAAATGCTATGATATATTGAAGTATTTTTAAACAATGGAAGATCTCTACTAGTTCTTTCAAAGGAAAGCCAACAACAGGAATCGAACCTGTTCCTCCATCGTACAGATACGAAAGTGTGCACCAGTACACCATGTTGACATATATTAAGAACTAGTAGCCTTGGAGAGTACATATTGTATTATTCTTGTACAGTTGATACTGGTTGGTGTGATATATATATATGTATATATATAATATACATACAGCTTAGTATATATAATGCATGCCTCATGTTTGCTAGTCGTCAATAAAGCATTTGAATTGAATATATTCTTTGTTCATGAAGAAAGTCTAATATTCTGAAATTTAGATAAATCTAGCATTTCTGTATGTGAAATACCTTTAAATCTAGCTGAGAGAAATTTCTTTGTAACCCAGTGTTTATCTGGGTCAGAATAGGTCCTCTGCACCTGATTGCATATTATGAGAAAAGAGTTAACATAGAGTGATCATTGAATAAGATTGATAACTGAAATATTGTGGCACAATTAAGAACAGTCTGATCCTCACTGCTCAAAAGGCCAAAGTACCAAGTATAGGTCTAAATACAGGCAATTGATGGTGACCCTTGAATATGGATGAATTTTAAACAATAGAGAATCAAACAATGATTGTAACTGACATATATATGATGTACATTAAAATATATTAAGAACTGAACTAGCATAAGATCACAACATAAAAGGGCCTGAAAATCGTTGGATGGAAGTTCTTGGGTCCATATGAGTGAAATATTCTCGAGAGGGACGTTAAACAATATACAACTATACAGGCATTCGATCTTGAGGTCAAAACTAATTTCCACATTGTGTTTACATAATTAGTGCATGTAGGTTTAACTTGTATCTTTCTAGAATAAAATGTTATCTTGCTTAATATCAATTATTTACAAACTGCAAGGGTGGCTCATAAACAGCTAGCAGTTGCAATAATATTTATACTGCTTAACAAGGATAACCAGTCAAAATGAGTCGAGGAAATTCGATCTGAAATTGTCGGTTTAAAATAAGAAAACTGGCGCGTGTCATCTATAAAACTCAGTATGTATCTTCGCCAGCAACCCAATACAACCCATCAATAGTAGAAAATACGAAGTGACACGGTTAGATTTAATTTAACACACGTGAAAAATATGCGAGTTGATGAATCACCTACTTACTTGAAAACAAAGGGATAAGACTATATCAAACAAGCGTGTCACATGGAAAACCAAGTATTATACATTTCCTAAGGTCTGTCTCTGGCAATTAATGACATAAAATCGAAAGTGACACAGCTAATCAAGCCATGATACGCTCATTTACGTACATTCCCATTACTTACCATTGAGTCCGCCATATTGGATTTTGATCAGTGGAAGAATCCATTCGACATCCGATGCCTGGCCTTCGTTCTTTGAACATCGGAAGGCCTCGGGTACCAGGCTATAGGGACACGTGCTGAAGTTACATAATTTGGACCAAGAGTTCTGAATCAATGTTTAATCAAAGTCATTGTTTTTAAACAATAAAACAACAAATCATTTGAAATGAGACTGGTCGGCTATGGGTTTCTGAATATTCTATACGCATGTTTAGATTTGGTTTAATCATGATTATAAACTATTGATTTCAAAACATGTTCAGAAATAAATCGTTATGTTTGTAAAATGTATCCATTTTCTTTTTCACAACGAAGAATTTGAGTAAAGCTTGTGCTTGATGCCTGACTCAATGCTCTAGAGTTTTGAATTTAAAACAAATCAAACGTAAGACCAGGGACGTATAAACAAGTGTATACATCCCCGGAAAGACTGAATTATTCGAAAAATCCAATATAATAAAAAACATAACATTCTGTGTTATATTTAGGACGACAATGTTTACTTTGTGTACATGCCCTGGTTCACACGCGTTGGCTCCTCGAGGCGGTTAGGCAATTGTAAACAAAAACAAATCCCGCGGTCTATGTAAGATGCGTGTAGTTAATGACTGAGTTATTCTATGCTTGAAGGTTTGTTTCTTCAATCAAATATATCGTTGTTTTAATAACAAACGTAGAAGAGATAACCTTTTCCTCTTTTTTCTTTGGAACGATTGTTTATATTAAAGTTACTAAATAATAACAAAAGAAAGTTGTCGATAGATGATTTTTAAAGGAACCATTGATCACGTTAAAACCTTATTTTAAAAGAATATTAGCATTTCATGAAGTCAGATTTATCAATTAAAGCAAGTTTATTTAAATTATACGCATATTTTCCCCCCTTCACCTACCTAATGATACGGTTACCTGTTTGCGGGTCAAGCTTTTTACTCATATATAACACAATACTCGAGCAAATATTATGTTTATGAGATCAATAAGATGTTAAAAAAAAAACTTTTCCAGCGAAAGCCATATCGAAATATTTACCGTTTTTTGAGTTATAAAGCGAAAACTTTGAAGATCACCAGATCCCTAATTGAAGGGACCAGCCCCTTTGTAGGGGTATCAAAAGAAAGCTCTTAACATTTTGTGCAACTTTTGTTCTACATGTCTTAACAAAATATTTTTAGTTTAAAAGATACAAAGGAAAATATGTGTAATTTTTTGCTCCTTTAGGCGTCCTTATTTTTGAACCCTGTCAACCACCATTTCGAACACTGTAATCAAAAAACAAAAAACGATGTGCACAACTACAATGCTCCTACTTTTCATTTTCAATGCATTTTCTGCTCAAGCTTTTACAGTCTCGGAGCCTTTGTCTGGAAACCAAAGCCCCCTAAAATTTCATTCAAAGGGGAATAACTCGTGAACAGAAGGGTATTTCTGAAATGTAGTACATTATTTTAAAAGTGTTCTGTAAAGTTTATAAACCCTGAAAATTTGAGCAAAATCCATGCAGAAATGAGCGAGATATGAAGCTTCAAAGTTAGCGTCTAGGAAAAAGAAAAAAAAAGAATAATAAGAACTAGAGCAAAGCTCGTTGCAAAGCAACGAAAGGTCTTCCGTCGAAGCTGTGTGATATAAAAACCTTGAACTTTGAATAAAGGTGCCTTATATATTTTTATCCTAAGGTGTTTAATGAATTTATACTACTCAAGTACATGCGTGTATGATCTCATTCCACGAATCAGTCTTTTGAGGCGCGCGTGTGTGGGATTAAATTCTTTCAGCATTTAAGTTTTCAATCCCAATAATGAAGAAAAAATTACTATTTGAATTTATGAAATTTATGGCTCAGGACATACAATAAAGGTTTATTGCTGTTACCAATATTTTATCATACAACAAAATTATGATAGCTTAATATTCAGACTGAAGAGAATAATTCACCGAGTTTGAATTATTTATACATACAAATCAAATAAATTGCTCTCAAATCTTGAATATTTTATTAAACTTTAATATCTATCTGCGTAAATACATGTAGGTATATTATGTACACAGTGCGCACATAAGTCGCGTATGAATTTCACGCCAGGGGCACGTGCCGAAGTTACATAATTTGGACCAGGAGTTCTGAATCAATGTGTAATCAAAGTCATATCATTTGAAATGAGACTGGTCGACCATGGGTTTCTGAATATTCTATACGCATGTTTAGATTTGGTTTAATCATGATTATAACCTATTGATTTCAAAACATGTTCAGAAATAATTCGTTATATTTGTAAAATGTATCCATTTTCTTTTTCACAACGAAGAATTTGAGTAAAGCTCGTGTGTTCAGTTAAAGTAGTGTGAAATCACAGATCGCTAGTTAGCAGTGATGAATCTCCGATATTAAACACACATTCAATTAGACATGATTGAGAAACGAACTGTATATTAAATTGCAGATTTTAAAATTGATGCCTGACTCAATGCTCTAGAGTTTTGAATTTAAAACAAATCTAACACAAGACCAGGGACGTATACGCAAGTATTTACATCCCCGGAAAGACTGAATTATTCGAAAAATCCAATATAATAAAAAACGAAACATTCTGTGTTATATTTAGGACGACAATGTTTACTTTGTGTACATGCCCTGGTTCATATGCGATGGTTCCTCGAGGCGGTTACGTAATTGTAAACAAAAACAAACCCCGCGGTCTATGTAAGATGCGTGTAGTTAATGACTGAGTTATTCTATGCTTGAAGGTTTGTTTCTTCAATCAAATATATCGTTGTTTTAATAACAAACGTAGAAGAGATAACCTTTTCCTCTTTTTTTCTTTGGAACGATTGTTTATATTAAAGCTACTAAATAATTAAAAAAAAGTTGTCGATAGATGATTTTTAAAGGAACCATTGATCACGTTAAAACCTTATTTTAAAAGAATATTAGCATTTCATGATTTCAGATTCATCAATTAAAGCAAGTTTATTTAAGTTATACGCATATTTTCCCCCCTTCACCTACCTAATGATACGGTTACCTGTTTGCGGGTCAAGCTTTTTACTCATATATATAACACAATACTCGAGCAAATATTATGTTTATGAGATTAATAAGATGTTAAAAAACAACTTTTCCAGCGAAAGCCGTATCGAAATATTTACCGTTTTTTAGTTATAAAGCGAAAACTTTGAAGATCCCCAGATCCCTAATTTAAGGAGCCAACCCCTTTTTAGGGATATCAAAAGAAAGCTCTTAACATTTTGCACAACTTTTGTTCTACATGTCTTAACAAAATATTTTTAGTTTAAAAGATACAAAGGAAAATATGTGTAATTTTTTGCTCCTTTAGACGTCCTAATTTTTAAACCCTGTCAACCACCATTTCGAACATTGTAATGAAAAAACAAAAAACGATGTGCACAACTACAATGCTCCTACTTTTCATTTTCAATGCATTTTCTGCTCAAGCTTATACAGTCTCGGAGCCTTTGTCTGGAAACCAAAGCCCCTAAAATTTCATTCAAAGGGGAATAACTCGTGAACAGAAGGGAATTTCTGAAATGTAGTACATGA
This sequence comes from Ostrea edulis, assembly GCF_947568905.1. Lineage (NCBI taxonomy): Eukaryota > Metazoa > Mollusca > Bivalvia > Ostreida > Ostreidae > Ostrea > Ostrea edulis. The sequence goes on along the minus strand of NC_079172.1, from coordinate 36,668,376 downwards.
TTTTCAAATTGTTTTGTAAAGGTTATAAACCCTGAAAATTTGAGCAAAATCCATGCAGAAATGAGCGAGATATGAAGCTTCAAAGTTAGTGTTTAGGAAAAGGGGAAAAAAAGAATAATAAGAATAATCTTAACCAGCACAATCAGTAGAAGGTCTTCCGTTGTTACGGAAGACCTTAAATATAGAAATATACAGTAGAAGCTTCCGATACACAAAGTAGTAACAGACACAGGTGCTTGTGGACAGGACTTCCGGTACCCCCCTTCTTCTATTTTTAAATGTTCAATTCCTTGGGTATTCCGGACGTATTTTTTATAAAATATGTAACTTCAGAGTTTATATATGTCAATGGAATACACAAATCTCGCATAGAAACCGTTTTTAAAAATGTCATGTCACCGATCATAATATATGAACAAGGTGTGCAACTCAGCCAGCGACATGTTGAAAAAATCTACACCTCGCTGAGAAATCCTATCGAAAAAAACACCAATAATGCACATACCAACTGAAAAGAACGGTCATTCTAAATCTACTGATGATTCGTGGATTAAATGCATCGCTATTTGGTGCGCAATAATTACTTCACATCGCTCAATTTCATCGTTTTAACCTCGCCACTTCTCATTTCTGACTATAACGAACGGAAGTTGTGATGCTGGAATATTTCTGTCGCAGCCAACTATTTTTAGAAGGAGAAAACCCGAGACGAGGTCTTCCGAATACCATTAGCTACACGAAAAGGGAAGAGAATACCGATCATAGTATTTCAAATCGGTTGTGGAAAGACTTTAAAGACATGCACACTTACGCACTATTGGAACCATACTACTTTTAATATATCCAAATATATTATCATTGTAAACTCTTAACCCTATACGATATGATTTAGATCATAATGGTGTTGACACAATCAGCCCCCCCCCCCCCCCGAATAACCTACATGAGTTGACTTTATTGTGACCAATATCAACAGAGAATAATAACAAAAACTACATATAAATACATCTAGCACTATAACTACACTAATCTACAAACGTATTTACAACGCAGACTACATGTTTGTTTTTTGTTGGGTTTTTTTTTTTTTTTTTTTTTTTTTTTTTTTTTTTTTTAGGGTTTTTTTTTTTGTTGTTGGTTTTTTTTGGGGGGGGGGGGGGGGTTTTGGTTTTTAGGCTTGTCAATCAATGTTAAAAGTGGAGCGAATGAGGACATGCCTTATTCCATTTCATCATAAACTAATTCATCACGAAAATCATTTTGTAACATTGATTTTTTTTATGCAACCTTTAAAAATCTATATCTGGATCTCAATACCACATATAATATTGTTGTTTTATATAGAACTTTGCTTGTGTCTGCTTCAAAATTTGTTCTATTGAATAAAGAAACTCAAGCTATTTAGAGGTAGAAGACTTTGCTATTGCGTTATTCGCCTAGACTATGCAGTGTAACGACTGAATGTACTAAAAGTGTCATACTTACATGAATGTCTTCATAAAAGCGTAGCTTTTACTATTTTCAGTACTTTGATTTATTGAAGACGAATATCGTGTAACAATACATGCATGTGTGTGGGCTATTTTAATAGTGTCTTCCCCTCTTTCTGGGGGATATGGTTCAGTTTTGGAAGCAGTGTCCCCTTTAAAATCAAGTTCTATATTGAAATGAATATTTGCCCTTTAATTTTAACAATATAGGGAATGCGATACTTTCGGATTTTAAAGATGTGATCGTTCACTACTCTTTCTTTTATTTTACTATTTGTATTTCCTGTTTATTCGGTTGGCGCGGTGGACCGGTGGAGTATTAACAGTAACAATATTTTATTCAGAACACAGTATTGACAGTACTAACATTAGGGTGAGCGCAAGTTCATGAGAGGATCAGTTGATTGGGATGTGGGTTCTTTTCCCAGGCCAAGGCCAAGGGGGCACTTTACCGTGTGAAGTTCACGTGTTAATGTACCCTTTTGTTGTGATTTACAAATGTTCACTTTACCTCAGGGAGTCTCTGTGTATCCTGTTATATCATTCCCACAAGTGATATGTTACACGCTGCTTCCGGTTAGATGCACCTAATACCCTATACCCTAATATTGCTACACCTTTGTAATTAATGTCGATATTATTTACAAATAGGCCAACAATTTATCTATAATATGTTTTACGGCGTAACCGTGTTTGAGGGCGAAGCAAACAAATTTTGGCATTGGTATCTATATCCAAAACAGAACAAAGACAACCCGAAGTTAGCACGAGGACGGAACTGTATCAAAGCATCCTAATTTTGGATATTTGATCCGCCTACATATTGAACGCGGGAAATATAACACAATTGATATAAACAGTACATTGTGATGTCATATTCAGCGTCGTTATTTAGGAAATTTACAAGCATAGCGTTTGAACCACAACAACAAACATGGCGTTAATCGTGGAGTGATTATATATGATTAAGAAAATAAGATTTACATACTTTTACGAATTTTATGTAACATCTCAGAACGACGTGAACTAGGGTAGACGAGATTCAAAATGGAGAAATACATGTCCACGCGATAATATTCGAATCGACGCCATTAGTACCAAAATTTTCAAGTTCCATAGATATGGTATAGTTTTTCATTTTTTCCTATATTTTCCTTTTAAACATGTATATACGTGTTACCTATAGGGAGAGCTCCGCTCTCACGGCCCTTCGGGCCGTGAGAGGGCTTCGCCCTCTATAATATATGACTGTTTCCTCATCACAATCATTGTCATAATGCTTGTGAGTTATTGTTGTTTTGAACCAAATATTACTACTATCATGACCATGGAACATAAAACATAATCCGACATTCCTTAGACTCTTTCCCCCGCTTTTCTATTGTGACATACATGCGTCTCCCACCGTACATGTTGCAATATAAAAGAGGGAGTAGGAGTCGGAGGAATTTCGGATTACATAATGGGGCTATAATGGAGATTTTATCTTGTGAAGGAAAATGCCATGATGTGACGCATGAGCCTCCTGTTTTTAAATTCTAAATGATGTGACACGTGAACCTCCTGTTTTTAAATTCTAAATGATGTGACACATGAGCCTCCTGTTTTTAAATTCTAAATGATGTGACACATGAGCCTCCTGTTTTTAAATTCTAAATGCAGTCTTCACGAAAACTCAGTGGTCCGAAGACCAAGACCAGTGAATTTTACGGTCGAGTCGGTGAAAATTAAAAATCAGGAAGTCTGATGGGCTTGTAGACTTTTTGTAAGTCACATTAAACATAATGTTGGATTTAGATACTCTAAACGTCTTATTTGCTTAAATTTACCATCAAAATAAAAATAAATCAAAAAATAGCACATAGAGTAAGTGTTTGGACATCGTGGTTTGTTTATTTCGTAAAAAACGGTAACTATACTTGTAAATGTCAAGAAAACTTATACGTTGAGCTTGTAAATATTAAACGAACTTGTTGAACAACAAAAATGGCCGCGTTCTGTATCGCACTGCACACCGGTAATATTGCTGCTTTATTGCATTGTCCAATTAAAATGAACTTCGACAATTGCAGTTATCTCTGATTGTATGCAATTTCTATAGTTTATAGAATTTATCAATCATTTACATTTGATGTTAGTAGAGAAGACTACTTCCTAAAGTGCACTAGCTCTGGCTGTTTTCATGTTTGTGAAAAATACGTGAATTTGTAGTCTTGTTCTTTGCGGGCGAAGAGAGAGAAAAGACCGTGTACGGTGTTGTTTTCTGGTATCGACAAAAAAGGTGGATATGAATACGAGTAATAACCATAGTTTCAGTAAATTAATTTTACAATGCATTCCATAATGTTTGTGATACACATATGAAAATTTAGGGGGCCAGTAAATTTCACTGTGGGCCAGTAAATTCAGACAGTTCACTGGTCCAACTGGCCAGCAAATTTTAAATGTTTTCGTGAAGACGGTAAATGATGTGACACGTGAACCTCCTGTTTTTAAATTCTAAATTATGTGACACATGAGCCTCCTGTTTTTAAATTCTAAATGATGTGACACATGAGCCTCCTGTTTTTAAATTCTAAATGCTGTTGATGTGATGCATGAGCCTCCTGTTTTTAAATACTAACAGGGTTTGACATTTACTTTTTATGCCCCAGAGATCGAAGATCGGGGGGCATATTGTTTTTGTCCTGTCTGTCATTCTATCATTTTGTAATTCTGTCATTCTGTCTGAAACTTTAACCTTGCTAATAACTTTTGAACAGTAAGAGATAGAGCTTTGATATTTCACATGAGTATTCCTTGTGACAAGACCTTTCCGTGGGTACCAACATTTTTGACCCTGTGACCTTGGAGTTTGACCTACTTTTTGAAAACTTTAAACTTGCTAATAACTTTTGAACAGTAAGAGATAGAGCTTTGATATTTCACATGAGTATTCCTTGTTACAAGATCTTTCCATTGGTATTGAACCTTTTGACCTTGACATTTGATCTACTTTAATTTTTTTTTATATTGGTCATAACTTCTAAATGGTAAATATTAGAGCTTTCATATTGTACATGAGCATTTCTTTTGACAAGATCTTTCTACTGGTACCAAGATATTTGCCCTTGTGACCTTGGCCATCTTCGGAATTGGCCATTATCGGGGGCATTTGTGTTTCACAAACACATCTTGTTTTAGCACTAGACCAGTCGGGCTTGCTTCAAATGATTTTTACTAGACCTGACCTTACATGTACATCCACTAGCCCTGATGTGACAAACTTTCCAGAAAAAAACCCGATACTTTCTCCATATTCAAACACAACTTTTGACAAATGTTAAGTTTAAACTAAAACGTATTGTCTCAAAAAATCTTTAGTCTCGTCATTCAATTTGATGCTTTTATTTTCAAACACATTTTCTGTTTCTTTAAATTCTACCTGGCAAGGAAATTCATTAGTCTATTTAGAATGAAATTACCTCATTCAGTTTTTTATACCCCCGAGATCGAAGATCGGGGTGCATATTGTTTTTGTCCTGTCTGTCATTCTGTAATTCTGTCTGAAACTTTAACCTTGCTAATAACTTTTGAACAGTAAGTGCTAGAGCTTTGATATTTCACATGAGTATTCCAAACTCCCCATCGAGGCCTCATTACGTCACCTACAAATAGACCTCTCCTATGTGACGCACCACAATATACAGATTTGTATATTGTGAGTCCGCGATTATCACGCAGGCAAATAACACTAAAGAAGTAGTTCATAGTTAAAAGTTTGAAGATATTGACATTAAGAGCATTAATATAAAAATATGGATTTTATTTTAAACATAAAATGATCAAAAGATCATTAAAAAGTAGGGAGACTCTGTTCAAGTTATTGTGTAAACTAATGAACTTAATGTTTACGTTCTTGTTTTGAAAGTTGTTTACGTTTGACGTTATGTTTTTTCGTCATTCTACAGTGACGTCACACAGTATACGCGGCCTAAGAAATCGCTATCCCATAATGCCTAATTGGAAGAGTTTGGTTTGTGAGCAAACGAACTCTGGCGGAAGTTTGATGAGTATTCCTTGTGACAAGATCTTTCCGTGGGTACCAACATTTTTGACTATGTGACTTTGACCTTGGAGTTTGATCTACTTTCTGAAAACTTTAACCTTGCTAATAACTTTTGAACAGTAAGTGCTAGAGCTTTGATATTTCACATGAGTATTTCTTGTGACAAGATCTTTCCATGAGTAAAATTGTTGAGCTTGGAGTTTGACCTACTTTTAAAATTTTTAGCTCACATGAGCTGAAAGCTTTTCTGATCGCCTGTTGTCCATCATGTCTGTATGTCCATCTGTAAACTTTTTACATTTTCGAACCACAGGGCCAATTATAACCAAACTTGGCCAAAAGCATCCTTGGGTAAAGGGCTTTCAAGTTTGTTCAAATGAAGGGTCATGCCCCCTTCAAAGGGGAGATAATCACAAAAATAGATTGGGGTCATTTAAAAAGCTTCTTCTCAAGAACCATGGGGCCAGAAGAGCTGAAATTTTCAGGAAAGCTTCCTGACATAGTACAGATTCAAGTTTGTTAAAATCATGGCCCCCAGGGGTAGGATGGGGCCACAATAGGGGATCAAAGATTTACATACAAATATATAGGGAAAATCTTTAAAAATCTTCTTCTCAACAACTACTGGGCCAGGAAAGTGGAAATTTACATGAAAGCTTCCTGACATAGTACAGATTCAAGTTTGTTAAAATCATGGCCCCCAGGGGTAGGATGGGGCCACAATAGGGGATCAAAGTTTTACATACAAATATATAGGGAAAGATCTTTTAAAATCTTCTTCTCAACAACCACTGAGCCAGAAAAGCTGACCCCTAGGGTTAGGATGGGGCCACAATTGGAGATCAAAGTTTTACATAACTAATAAATTGAAAAAAATCTTTAAAAATTTTCTCCTTAAGAACCATTGGGCTAAAGAAGTTTACATTTGCACAAAAGCTCCCTGACATAGTGTAGATTGAAGTTTGTAAAAATCATTGTCCCCAGAGGTAAGATGGGGCCACAGTGGGGATCAAAATTTTACATACAAATATATAGAGAAAATCATTAAAAATCTTCAGAAAAATCACTGGTCAGAAAAGTTTACATTTACATGAAAGCTTCCTGACATAGTGCTGATTCAATTTTGTAAAAATCATGGCCCCCGGGAGTAGGTTGCCTGGGGCCACGATAGGGGAACAAAGTTCTATATGCGAATATATAGGAAATTTTTTTAAATATGAGCCCAGGTGAGTGATGTGGCCCATGGACCTCTTGTGTACATTGGTCAAAACTTTTAAATGGTAAATATTAGAGCTTTCATATTGCACAAGAGCATTTCCTGTGACTTGATCTTTCTACTGGTACCAAGATATTTTGTCCTGTGACCTTGGCCATCTTTGGAATTGGCCATTATCGGGGATATTTGTGTTTCACAAACACATCTTGTTTTTAAATTTCTTTCTCACAAGCCCTGCCTTATTTCTTCCCAACCTTTTCCTTTTTTCTCTTGGGACATCTCTCCTTGAGAACGAGAAGTCATATTTCAATATTTCACATTCCCGCACATATGTCAACACTGAAAAATGGCTGTTTACGACATAGTTTATTAATGTGATAAACACTTTCTTATATTTGATTCACTGTTTTTTTTAAATGAAAATGAAATCAATTTATATCTATTTATCCGAACATAGATTTACACACATTAACATCGATTAGATGTTGTAAAACATCACTTCTGGTCGCGACTTATTTATTAGAACTAGAAATAGAGATTAGGCCAGCATGCAGTTCAAAATTGCTCATAAACTCTTTACAGGTATTCTTGTTTTAAAAAAAAAATATGTTTTTAAGTTAGTTAAGAATATAAATATCATATGGTTTAAAGTAAAGTTTCTTGTTTATTTTTCAACACAACCAGTCGGACTAGTAAATCAACATCATACCTGACCGGACTTATTATTTAGTAGACTCAGTTGCATTAGTGTCAAGCCCTGACTAAATGATTTGATGGCTTGTAATAAAAAGCAAAATATTTATTCTCTAGAGGGGAAGGGGGGGGGGGTTGACAACAATAAGTCTTCCTTAACTTGGTTTGTTTATACCTGTGATTGTCAGACTGTTTGTTTGAAAGAATGAAATTTGGACTCATTGATTTTAGCATGGAACTCATTACTGTAATCAAGGCGAGTCCGCTGGACTCATGATAACCATTTTCAAAATGAATCACTGATAGTGTTTATGTGTAAAACACTTAAATAACATCTTCTTTAGTGCTATCGATATTAAATTGAAACTAAATGGATATTTAGAAAGAACAGATAGTCCTTTACTAAAATTGTAAAGTTGATGAACCCAGGGTAGGGCCAAAATTGTCAGTTATTAAATGTGTGAACAATAGAAATGTTTAACTTTTTAGCTCACCTGATCAAAATTTGTCTGTTGTCTGTCAGCGGCGGCGGCGATGTCCTTGTCAGCATCGTTATTGTTGAAAACTTTTCACATTTTCATCTTCTTCTCCAGAACAACGGGGTCAATTTCAACCAAACTTTGCACAAAGCATCCCTGGGTGAAGGGCTTTCAAGTTTATTCAAAAGAAGGGTCATGCCCCTTTGAAGGGGAGATACTCACAAAAATGCAAAAATAGGGTGGGGTCATTTAAAAATCTTCTAAAGAAGCACTGGGCCAAAAGAGCTGAAATTTACATGAAAGCTTCCTGACATAGTGCAGATTCACGTTTGTTAAAATCACGGCCCCCGGGGGATAGGTTGGGGCCACAATAGGAGATTAAAATTTTACATAGGAATAAATAGGGAAAATCTTTATAAATATTCTTCTCAAGAACCGAATGGACCAGAAGAGCTGAGATTTACTTGAAAGCTTCCTGACATAGTGTAGATTCAAGTTTGTTAAAATCATTGCCCACAGGGGTAGGTTGGGGCCACAAAAGGGGATCAAAGTTGGACTTGTTTTACATACAAATATATTGGGAAAATGTTTTGATACATGTAATCTTCTTCTCAAGAACCACTGGACCATGAAAGTAAGAATTTACATGAAAGCTTCCTGACATAGTGCAGATTCAAGTTTGTTCAAATCATGGCCCCTGTGGGTAGGATGGGATAGGGGATCAAATTTTACATAGAAATATGTAGGGAAAGTCATTAAAAATCTTCTAAAGAATCACTGGGCCAAAAAAGTTTACATTTAAATGAAAGCTTCTTGACGTAGTGCAGGTTCAAGTTTGTTCAAATCATGGCCCCCAGGGGTAGGATGGGGCCACAATAGGGATCAAAATTTTACATACTAATATTTATGGAAAATCTTTAGTGACTCAGGTGAGCGATGTGGCCCATTAGCCTCTTGTTAAATACTTAATGATGTGACACATGAGCCACTTGTTTTTAAATACTAAATGCTGTTGGTTGGTTGTCAAAGTTTCTTGCAGGTATTTTCTGATTTTTGTAAATATACGTTTAAAGATATTTATAGTTAGAGCCCCGCATTTCATGCGGGAAGCCCTATAGTAATCACATTGTCTGTCCGTCAACACTTTCTTTGTGACATGATAACTCAAACAGTTTTTATCGTACAGTTTTCAAATTCTGTACATAAATGATGTACAATAAGAGGAAGAAGCCCATAGATTTTGGGGTCATTTCACTTTGTCTGTTTGGCATAATCTTTGTTATTATGAAAACTTTCTTTGTGACACAATAACTCAAACAGTTTTCATTGTACAGTTTTCAAATTTTGTACAGAAATACTTTACAATAAGAGGAAGACACCTATATATTCTGGGATCATGTCACTTTGTCCTTATGTATGTCATCATCTCTGTTATTATGAACACTTTCTTTGTGACACAATAACTCAAACAGTTTTCATTGTACAGTTTTCAAATTTTGTACAGAAATACTTTACAATAAGAGGAAGACACCTATATATTCTGGGATCATGTCACTGTGTCCGTCTGTCATCATCTTTCTTATTATGACCATATCTATTTACCACAGTCTAAGGGAGATAATTCAATTTGAATTATGATATGCATTGTATTGATATAGAAAATTTACAGGAAATAATTCTACAACATTGTGTATGTGTATATTTTTGGTTTTTTTAATGTGATATAAAAAATGCATGATGTTACATGTATATGAAATTAAAACGTACACGTCATTCCCAGTAAACAACTTTCGATCAGGATCGGAATACGAAATAAAATTTCTTATATCCGGTTGCAAAGTGAAACTGCTTCAAGAAATTGAATTATGTAGTAATTGCACGTTACACCTTAGAGAACTGTTCCTTTTAATAAAGAAAGTCACAAAATAGATACAAAATGAGTGTACCTTATTCATTACTGTTACCGAGCTTTCGTCAGTGAAAATCTCGAAATGGCGTGTTTCACTGCGCATGTTGACGGTAAGGTCCACATTTTCTATGTGAGCATTTTGATATTTGCTTATGATTTTTTTAGCGCATACATGGTATGTCTCGGCTATGAATAATGGAAATTTTCTCACATATGTATGTAAAGACATATTCTATAGATTTCTAATTTTGAAAATGTAGTCGAACACTTTTATTAAATAACAATGTGTTTGAAAACACTAAGAGCCCCGATGTCAGAATTTCCTTTTCCAAGACATCAATATGTCAAATTCATAATCCTTTACGAATAGTATGTACCATATTTTGTACCAGTTATCTATTTGAATCCCCTATTACAATGGGATTTATTTGCACTGTTGTGGATGAGTGTGTGTCAAACAGAAGTAATTTAAATTTGCATCAGTCTCTCATAAATATGCTTCATGATTAATTTTTCACAAATTTGCATTCCAATATATCTTTGAATATTATTAATTCTAACATATATACCAGCCCCAAACATTGCTATATCAAATACAGATGGACAGTCACTTTCCTCTAATAACCCTCAGCGGGGCCCTTGCTGACCGTGTCAGTTTTCTAGTTTGAAATAACTTTCTGTTGTTTAGGTCTAATATTATCCATTTCTCACCCTTTTCTGTATGGTCAGAGCATTCACTTTGCAACAACGAGACCCAAATTTGATTGTCGAGCCTTATGCCATGTCAATCTTACGACATGTAGCATTCAGATTCTTTTATTCTTTACTGGTGCAACACATCAACAAGTAATGGTTATTGTCCATATGTAAAACAGATAACAATTAATAATGATAGTAATGGCATGGCATTAGCCATAGTGTTACTTATGACAATAGTGATATTGTATATATATATATGCTTGTGTCTGTGAATGACAATTATGGTGGATAATGCATGCATACATATATATACAAACATATACAGTGGAGCCTCGTTAATCCGGACACTTTGGTTCCCAGCAAAATCGTCCGGATAAATGAAGCGTCCGGATAATTAAATCGCATATTTTCTAGCTTTGCATAAGTAGCCAATATGTGCCTACTTTATTGATGCATAGTGAATTAAACACATTCTATCATTGGATTTAACCATTTGCATTAGTAAATAAATTATGATAATGTTAACATTTACATGTATTTCAAAGCACTAAAATTTAATGTACGTGTTCAGTGTATTTGCCTGTGCTTACATTGTACATACATATGATCCCTGCAAATAAATATACAAAAGTGTGTACCGTATGCACTAAAATAAATAATGAAGCACTTTATGTAACTATAAGTAATTAAATCATTAGTAACTAACATAATCATTTACATTTCAAACATTTCATCAAACTTTTACTTCTTAAAGAGGCCGGTAATTTCCATCTGTCACGGGTTCGGCGGTCTGTTAAAACAATCTTCATCGTCCAAAGTTGATATAAGAATTTCGTGATTATCATGTCAGTTGACAACATTCTTTAACCAAAATCCAATCTTCCATAGTTTATATTTCTTATTCTATAATTATCCAAGACAATATCAAGAAAACAAAATCATTTAAGCTTGTAATATCAAGACCTACTACTGCTTTGATCTAGTCACACGCACCTATTATTTTCATGATGCGATAATAACGGAACAAAACTCGGATGAAACTAACATTACAGGTACATACAGAATTTAATTGTCATTTTCCTTAAAATGATAATTTTCTCACTTCTACTCAGAGTTTAAAAATTCGAAAGCAATAAAGCTCTACAACATCGTAACAAGAATCAATCGTACACAGGTACATTCTACATGCGTGACATTCTAAACATTAAAAACTTACTGCATATACATGTGCATGAACATACATGTATATTTCACGCCAATCAACAGTATAAAATCCAGAATCTAGAAGTATAATCTACACTCTTTAGATTTGAATAAGCCGATATCAATTTACGAATCAGTACAACTGATACGTGTAGCAGTTAAAAAAATTATCATTACGGCATGATGTTTAATTTATTAATACTATTAGGCTATTGATCAAGACTATAAAATAATATGCTACAGATTTATTTACAAAATTCAACACTACACGCAATAAAGATCCTATGTGCGAAAATTGGCAATACAATGTCTCGATCGGCACGTGCTATCTAATGGACTTATCATCACACACCACCGAATTGGAGGGAGGTGTTGACAGGGTACAGGTAATCGCTTCAATTAGACAGTTTGGTTTGTTTTCTTTATAATTTACGCCTTGCTAAAATTGTCCGACACAGACCTTCCCTAAACAAAATTACCATCTGGATTAACGGTACAATTTTCAATGCATTATAATGTTTTGTAGTAAAAAGTGACCGTCCGGATCCCGAACGCGAATTTCCGGATTAATGATGCAAAATAATGTATAAAAATTCCATTCCCTAGAAAAATCGTCCAGAAGGTGTAGCGTCCGGATTAATGGCGTCCGGATTACCGAGGTTCCACTGTATACATATCCAAGTTACAGTTTTTATTCATAATTAGCAGCATTAGAATGCACATGTGTGTACAAACATAGACAAACTTACATGTGTACTCAAACTTTGTCATTAAGCCTTGTATTCTCAATGGTAAACAAGTTTATGATAATGCTAATAGTATAAAGGTAGTTTTTGGCAGTTAGCATTTTAGCATATAAGGAATTTTCAAAAGTTATGACTTTCGTTGCCTTGCAATCAACTGAAGTTGTAAACACAGCTCTTTTGGATATGACCTTTAAAATTACAAAGCTTTCTGTGTCGCTTTAGGAGTTAAAACAAAAAGGAATTCCCACTGAAAATGAGTTTACAAGGTACATTTAAGTCTTAGCTTTATCTTCATTGGTACATTTTAAATCTTAGCTTTATCGTCATTGGTCGAGATTTATACCTGTTATGTCAGCTATGAGGCTTCTGTAATCAAACATACAATACCCTTAATTCAAACATTTTCCTGGATTTCCTCACTAAAACCAAAATATTACGGATGGGATCTATGTCCCGTGAAATTCCAACTGCATGGATTAGTTGGATTTGTAAAGTACAGCTTAAGTACACTGCAATGGTAACTATAAAAAGAGTAAATGACTATCATTGACTCGGGACTATATAAAATAGGAGTGATGCAACACACATCAAATTCAACCTTGTATTACCAGCCGATTCTTGGTGTTTTAAGCTGGTTTTCTAAGTGGAAAACTGTGTAATATCAGAGTTTTTGAAATAAAAAGAATTTCACTTATCAAGTGGACCAGTGAATTGATGAAATTTACTGGTGTAAACAAATATTTGCTGGTCAGTATCTTAGTTACTTGAAATGAATGGGGGGAAAACACAAACAAACAAAACTTTAAAACAAATTAATGTAAAGCCACAATATCCATGGCCTTGTGACTGGGTAATGGTGAATTTTAGACAGTTTGCATGCCATACATGTGGCTT